>NW_022195823.1:534746-832878 GCF_008641045.1 Pistacia vera | reverse complement strand
GGACTATGGCACATTGCTAGATGTTTACCATAGTCGTTGGGCCTCCGGACAGGTTTCCGGATTCATCCAGAACCGGCTCACGGCTAATCCACGGTGGACCTACATGGTCACACCAATAGCCTTGAGAAGTTAGAGAAGGATGAGAGAGAGAAATGATTATCCGAAGAGGGCTAGCACCTTTCGAGGGTAATAACGGGTTTCTATAGTAATAGTTACATAGAAATTATTTGTGACATTTTAAGGGTTAAAATGGTCAAGCAATAATTAATTATATTTAATTATTATATCTTCAAGTGTTAAGATTAATGAGATGAACAAAAATAACCTTTTAATAGTTAAAGGGTAAAAAGGGTAAATTTATGGGTTGTTAATGTAAACTAGCTTAGTTTACATGAATAATATTGATTATTCAAAGGGTAACATAATAAATTCGTGGGGTGCCTTTATAAAATAAGATTTTATTGGGCTTGGAAGTAAAAAATAAATAATTGTAAAATTGCCCAAGTATATATAAATGCAAAAGGTTGCATTTTAGTTCATTCTTGACTTGTTCACAAAAACGCAAACTAAAACTCTCTCTCAAACCCACGACCACTCTCTAATCTCTCAAGGTGGTGTTAAAGTGTGGAGGTCTCATCCTTTTGGGGCTAATCTTCATCAATCCAAAGCAAAGGAGAAGGTATAATCTCATTTCCATGCTTTGTTTAAAAACCATTTTTTTGAATCCATCATTTCATGCTTTCTTCTCCATTTCCACCACTCTTCATGCATGCATGCTGTTCTTTCAGCTGCATCCACCATCGTTCGCACATTTATCATCAACCCTAGAACGTTTGGACTTACATCCAAACTGGCAAACCATGGTGTGGACACTTTCTCAGCAGTTCTTTATATCTTTCCCAAGCTTCATAAAGTAACTCATTCTCTTCCTGCAGAAATGATGTGATGTCGTTTCTCATCTTTGCAGATTTTGCTGGTGGGAAACATTTAGTTAGGAACTTTTGTGCCAATTCATTCCAGGTTGTGATTGTTCCTGCCCGTATTTCCATTAACCATCCCTTTGCTTTATCCCTTGATGAAAAAGGAAATAATCTTAATCTGATAGTATCATCTGACACTCCATTTGACTTAAAGGTGTTGCAGATCTCTAAGAAGTTTGCAATGTGAGAATTTGGGTCGTCCTTTGGATCTCCCCCAAATTGTACCGACTGTTGGATCATTTGGATTATTTCTGGCTTTATTTCAAAGTTGTTGGCTTGCACCGGTGGCCTAGTTATACTTGGACGACTACCATCAACCGAGGGCACTGAGAATTCTCTCAACATTCTGTTTTCAGCCATCTCAATGACTATCGCCTCTTGTTCTCTTCTCTCTATGTTAAGTCTTCTTGTGGTTCTTTCAATCTCTAGATCAATGGGAACCATTGGATGACGTCTAGCTCTTAGCATAAACTACACAAATAGAAAGACAGTGTGAGATCACAAGCTAACAGAAAAGAAACAGCAAAAATAAACTAGAAAACAATTAAAACTAAAATTAAACTCCAATCTAGCTAAAACCAGAAAAATTCAATATTAACACAAAATCAATCCTTGGCAACGGCACCAANGTTTCTTAATTAATTACAACTAAGGAGAGATAGGAAAATAGTTCCAACAGTGAATATTCAGGGTATGAATTGATTTATTTTTGTATCGATGATCAGTTGTACAATTCCGATGGTGGATGTTGACCTAGACCAAGTTTCGTTATTTGATTGATTTCGATAGTTTAATTTGAATTGTTTTTCCTGAAATTATTTATGTTTTACTCAAAACCCCCCATATTGGTTCACGTAACATTAAACTCGGCTAGACATTCTTCGTGGGAACGATCCCTACTCACGTTACTACGTGTATTTTTTTAGGGTTTTAATTCTGGGTGCCTACGATAGCACACCAATGAACTTCCTAAACATATCCTCCAATGTCGACAATCTTTGATCCCCTGATTGTTGATTCATCCCAACTTGATTGTTTGGCGCATTTCTTTAGTTCCATTGATTATTCTGATAGCCCCAAGATAGATTTGGATGATTTCTCCAACCAGGATTGTACATATTAGAGAAAGGATTGTTCTGTTGTCTCTGATTCCCTACCAAATAGTTGACTTGTTCTGATGATGATGAAGTTGAAGCAAAGGTGTTCCCCACTTGGCATTCATTGCTCGTATGGTTACCTGCACAAAAATCACATGTCATTTGAGGTGTTTGAATAGAATTTACCCGCATACCTCCTAATTGCTTTTGAAGTGCTATAAGTTGGGCTGAAATGGCCATGTAAGCATCAACTTCATGAATACCCATAGACTTCTTCGAATGCATTCTCTCGGTGGGTCTCTGATAGTTGTTACTTGCCAAGACTTCAAGTAACTCCTAAGCTTCTTCAGGTGTCTTGTTTTTCAATGCTCCTCCGGATGCTACAACCACCATCATTTGCACATTTATCATCAATCCATTATAGAAAGTTTGGACTTGCATCCAAATCGACAAACCATGGTGTGGACACTTTCTCAGCAGTTCGTTATATTTTTCCCAAGCTTCATAAAGTAACTCATTCTCTTCCTGCAGAAATGATGTGACGTCGTTTCTCATCCTTGCGGATTTCGCTGGTGGGAAATATTTAGTTAGGAACTTTTGGGCCAATTCATTTCAAGTTGTGATTGTTCTTGCTGGTAGTGCCATTAACCATCCCTTTGCTTTATCTCTTAATGAAAAAGGAAATAATCTTAATCTAGTGGCGTCATTTGACACTCCATTTGACTTGAAGGTGTCGCAGATCTCTAAGAGGTTTGCAATGTGCGAATTTGGTTCTTCCTTTGGATCTCCCCTAAATTGTACCGACTGTTGGATCATTTGGATTATTGTCGGCTTTATTTCAAAGTTGTTAGCTTGCACCGGTGGCCTAGTTATACTTGGACCACTACCATCAACTAAGGGCACTGAGAATTCCCTCAATGTTCTGTTTTTAGCCATCTCAATGACTATCGCCTCTCGTTCTCTTCTCTCTCTGTTAAGTCTTCTTGCGGTTCTTTCAATCTCTAGATCAATAGGTACCAGTGGATGACATCTAGCTCTTCGCATAAACTACACAGATAGAAAAAAAGCGTGAGATTACAAGCTAACAGAAAAGAAATAGCAAAATTAAACTATAAAATAATTAAAACTAAAATTAAACTCCAATCCAGCTAAAACCAGAAAAATTCAATATTAACACAAAATCAATCCCCAACAACGGTGCCAAAAACTTGTTGCATTGAATTTACAATATGCAATATGTAGCAAGTGCACTAGTCGCAACAAGTAACAGAATGATGAGTAAAGTATCGTTCCCATGAGGATTGCGTGTCAAGTACTAATTTTCCTAATTTGTATCAAGTTGGAGCAAACGAAAAATGGTTGGATTTGCGGGAGACAATTAAGCTGAAGTTAAAACAAAACTCACAATGTAATTTAAAATCTAACTAACGAAGGCAATATCAATTCAAGAAAATATCAATTAAGACAAAGCAGTTAGGGTTTTGACTTCACTAGGATTTTATGATTTAATCTACAATTTCTATTGCTTCTAAGTTCACATGCAAGGATTATAAATTGGACACCCTAACCTATAAGACAAACCTTCTTAGGCTATGTTTCCCTACTTATCCCTATTAAACTTCTGCACTGAACAAAATGAAGGTTAATAGTTCTAAGTCCATTAAGCTAATTGGAATCCTAAATTGATTTCATGGATCTTCAAACCTATCTCTAACGTTCAATCAATCAATGGTATTTACTCTAAGAGGCTAATGCATGATTCACTTCTCAGTCTCATCACGCTCAACAATTAATTTCAATTAAAACAAGAGTAAATACACAATCCAAGCTATAGAATATGAAAGCAACATCATTTTATTGATTAGATATTAAAATCCCAATTACATCAAAACCCTAACCCAAAAGTGAGTTAGTTCATACTAAAAATAAAGCAAATCAAAATAAAAGCTGTAAACACAAAGTTCAACATGATGGAATAACGAAAAGAAAGTAAATTCTTCCCTAATTGATGAACCCGAAGGCTTCCAATCTTCAATTTCTCTCCTTTTTTCTCCAAACAGTATTGAAACCCTTATAAAATAACTAAGTCTCCATTAAATAGTAGACCCCTAAACCCTAAGACTATTCCCATAATATTAAAATGCACAGTTTTAATAAACTAAAAATTGCAATTTTTGCCGCGGCGAACTTTTCTAAACTATTCTAAAATTATGAAACTGCCCTCCTCTTGCTTCCTTGCTTAAATCTTCAATCTTTAGTGATCTCCAATAGGAACAAGCTTCATAGTGTTTCAAATCCGCATCAGAACTTTCCCGAATCTTGAAATTCGCTTGATTCTAGGTCCAGAAACTCAATTCCGCTCAGTTTTGCATGCTCTTACTGCACGTTTGGCCTGAAACGTAAAATATATGAAATTAAGTAGCAATTCAGGCACAAACTTAAGAAGAAGTATCCAAAATCCAGCCAAAAAGCATAGATAAAACAGTATAATCCTAGGATTATCAACCCTCCATTCGGAAGGGTGGCGATCTCTGAGACCCTCTTGAGGTGCAGAGTATCCATTCCCCCTCACTATTTTATTGATAACGTGCTGAAGCGGTTTGACATCATTGCTCTCTAGCTATCTGCAAATTCATATGTCATTCTCATTGGTCTGTACATCACGTGCATGATCGCAGAGTTAAGCGAGCCTTTTGTCGAAGAGCTTGTCTAGTTGTATAGAATAAAGAAAAGACAAGACCAGGCGTACTACCTTTCCAAGGTCAGAAAGGTACGTTTCAACTAGTTGGTCGACGTCTCAAAGAAGGTCTTGCACTAGGATTCTCATATTCCTTCTACGAAACCTGGGAGACCGATGCTTTCACTTCGGACGCGAGTAAGACATTGATTCCCTGTGTGCACAAGGGTTGCTTTCAAGCATTGTATTCTAGCTAACTGAGTTGTTTTGTTTTGCAGTTAACGTTGAGCAAAAATATCTTCCAGCCACGAGCTTGTAGAGGTTATAGCGTTTTAGTGACCTTCTCGATGATCAGTATAATTTCAACGAGCTTCTCAAACTTCCTCACCTGAAAGCATCCGGCTTTTGTCAGGACGAGGCAAAATTCCTTAGAATTTTGGAGAAAGGTTTAAGTTGTCACTTGCTCGCGTTTACTTTCCCACACAAATAGGTCACTCGTTCATTTGTTTCTTTTCTTGCAGAGATGTAGGCCGAGAAAGCCAATGGCCTCAAGGAGAAAATCGCAGCCCCGATGGTTGCTAAGAAAGCACCAACTGCCTTGGTGATGAAGATACTCATGGACACCGTTGGCACGAAGCACGCTAGTGGCGAGCTTGGGGAAGGCCCAAGCGCAAAGAGGCCTGTGACTGCCTTTAAGTTAGTTGGTAGGAAGAGCATTCCTGAGCCCCAAAAAGGGCCAGTGAAGGAAATGTTCGAGCTAACTAGGAGCTCGAGGAAACAAAAAGCATCCAAGTAGCACAATGGCTCAGGAAAGAAGAAAGCAACCAGGGCTCAAGAGGGCCTCAGTAAACAAAAGCGGTCAAGTAGCAGATTGGTTAGGGCAAAAAGGTTACTATGCAGGTTGGCGACCTTTAGAAAACAGCAGCAAAGGACTTGGCCAAGAAGAAGTCCTCTCCTATAGGCGAGGCAGGCACTGCTGGGGGGAGTAAACCTGGCTCGTCTCAGCCGAAGAGTAAAAAAGCAGATGAAACGGCTCAAGTTGCGGTCGACGCATTGATCAACCAACTTCCAAACCATATCTTTGTCAGGGCTGTAGTGGCCAGGGATTGCATCACCCTACAAATCTTTACAACCATCTGGGACTTGCCTCCCTCCCAGATGTTGGCTTTAACATGCAACTATATGGCGAAGCTACTAGTAGTTCGCCCCTATTTTATTTGCATGCTATCTTTGCCTTTTGCTGACTTCTCATCCTATCTTTTTAGATTGCCATGGCGAGCAAGCTTCTATACAAGGAGTGTAATGCCACTTTAGAGGGCATTCACAAGGGGTGGATGCTGGCAGAGACATTGAAAGAGGATGTTCTGGCTAAGGCTGAGGTTGCAAAGAAAGAGAAAGAGGCTAAGCAAGCTAAGCTCGAATGGCTCAAGGAGGAAGTGGCGACCTTTGGGGTCAAGGAAAGAGAGTTCATTAACAAGCTTAGCATGAGTGAGACTGCTCAAGCAAAGGCTGAAGCTAAGGTAGTAGAAGCCGAGAAGAATTTGGCATAACAGCGGGGTGCCAACAACAAGCTAAATTTTGAGCTTTCCTCAGCTCAAAAGACTACCACGAGTTGGGAGGCCAAGTTTAAGCAATCCTCGCTTGACCTTGCCTAAGAGGTGGTAGGTTGACAAGAGACCAAAACTGAGGTCGAGCAACTCAGGCTTCAAATTGAAGACTTGAACGAGGTCATCACTACTCGGTCTTCCTTATGCAGAAGCTATGGAAGGCTCGCCTCTCGATTGAATTTTCTTTCCTTTTGTGAGATTATCAAAAGGAAGTCGAGACGATGAAGGTCAAAGCCCAGGGAATGGCCTACGTGTACTAGGATGACTCTGAGGATGATGGCAAGGGCCAGGAAGGTGGAGAGGAGATCAGGCTCAAGTTGGAAGCTGATGATCTAGTTCCCCTGACCGCACTTCCCCTAAGCAAGGCTCCCAACCTTGGAGACACTACTGCCCTCCCTCCTGTCGAGGAACTGTCTCTTCCCCTTGATGGCAAACTCCCTGGATTAGTCGAGGATGACCCCCCTACTCCTCCAGTGGCCTGAGAGATTGTTTACTTTTTTTTTTTTTTTTTTTTTTTTTTTGGTTGAAACAATGTAATTGAACTTAATTAATATAAGCAAATTTTTCATCATTTCCTTTTCGAGCAATGGCTATTATATTTCTGCGCAGTCATTTCGTTTATCCTAGTTGGACTTGTAATATAAAATCAAATTTGCCATAAGTCATGCGTAGCTCACTTCTCGAGGAGCTTTTTTGGATTTATGCGAGGAAATCTTATGCATCGATTAACTTTGATTTCGAACTTATCATTCTTTTCAAATTTTTGGTCACTGGCTTGAGGCCAATTTCCTTCGATGTGTTTTTCCTTGAATTTTTTAAGTTTAACTTCGTTGATTTAGGATTTTCCATCTTGATTTATGCGAGGAAATCTTATGCGATGAGTAACTTTGATTTTCAAACTTATCATCCTTTTCGAGTTTTGTTCGTCGGCTTTGGGCCGATTTCCTTTGACATGTTTTTTCCTTGAATTTTTTCAAGTTTAACTTTCTCAATTTAGGATTTTCCATCCTGATTTATACGAGGAAATCTTATGCGATGAGTAACTTCAATTTTCAGGCTTATCATCCTTTTCGAGTTTTGGTTGCCGGCTCAGGGCTGATTTCCTTTGACATGTTTTTTCCTTGAATTTTTTCAAGTTTAACTTCATCGATCTAGGGTTTTTCTGAGATAAGCTGCGTTTCTAGGACTCTTGACTCCGAGTTCTCTTTTGAAATATCATTGTTGAGGTCGCGATTTACAGGTCGGTAAATAAACGCTAATGGATTAAAGACATTAACTTCGCAAGTGCTCGGTGTTCCAAGCTCGCATTATTGCTTCGCTGTTGAGGCATTCCAGGTGGAAAGTTCCTATGTGAGCTTCTCCGAGATCTTGAAAGGACCTTCCCATTTGGATCCAAGTGCTTTAACATTCGAGTTTTGGGTACTCTGGATGACCTTCTTAAGAACCAGATCGCCCACTTCAAAGTCTTTATTTTATTACTTTGGTATTGAAGTATTGTTTGGCTCGTTGCGGATATGACGTGAGCCTTAGCTGGGACTTGTCCCGGTGTTCTTTAATTAGGTCCAACCTCAGGCGGAGAAGATCTTCATTTCTTTTCTCGTCAAAAACTGCTCTTCGGAATGAGTTGATCCCCACTTCAATTGGGACCATTGCTTCACACCTGTATAATATAGAGAAAGGGGTTTTAACTGTTGAACTCTTGCCTGTCGTCTTATAGGACCACAAAGCTTCAGGCAGTTCATCAGCCCACCTCCCATTCAGGGCATCGAGCTTTTTCTTAATAGTGTGCTTGATGACCTTGTTCACAGCCTCCACTTGTCTATTGGCTTGAGGCTGATAAATAACAGTGAAACTCTTCTTGATGTCGAGTTACTCGCAGAAGGTCCTGAAGTCTTCACTGTCGAATTATTTTCCTTTGTCAGTTATTATTGTGTGGGGAATCCCAAACTGACAAATAATGTTTTTATAGATGAAATCCTTTAGCTTGTTCGACGTTATTATTGACAGGGGCTCGACCTTTGCCTACTTGGTCCATGGCAACTACTGTGAACTTAACGCCCCATTTTCCTTGAGGTAAGGGGCCGATAAGGATGATGCCCCAGATTACAAATGGCCAAGGGCTTGTCAAAGTGGTCAATTCTTGCAGTGGGGCTCATGGAATATCTGCAAATATCTAGCATCTATCACATTTGCGAACATAGTCCACTGCATCGTCGAAAACTGTTGGCCAATAATATCCTTGGCGAAGTACTTTGTATGCTAGAGATTTGCCTTTTACGTGATTTCCAGAAATTCCCTCATGAATCTCCCTCAGAACATAACCTTCATCCTCATGGTCAATACGTCACAACAATGGTACATTGAATCCACGCTTGTGCAGTTTATCATTGATGAACATATACTGAGCTGCCTTGGTGCTGAGTGTTCTGGCTTTGGTTCTCTCCTCTGGTAGTGTACCATCCTTTAGGTAGGTACTGATTGCGTCCATCCGACTGTATCTCTGACTCATAGTTAAAACCGGACCTTGTGGAGTGGAGATGCTTAGTCCCAAGAGAAACTTAATTGGGATGGAATTGGCTTTTTCCTTATTCATTGCAGAAGCTAAGCGGGCTAATGCATCTACTTGCAAGTTTTTCTCCCTTGGGAGTTGAAGGATTGTGAAGGATCTAAATTGCTTGAGCTCGACCTCTGCTAGCTAGAGGTAGGACGCCACCCTGTCTTCCCTCACCTGGTATTCCATGGTAATTCGATGGACCACGAGTTATGAGTCACTATAAATCTTAATGGACTTTGCACCAATTTCTTTGGTGAGGCAGATCCTTGCGAGTAATGCCTCATACTCAGTCTCCTTGTTGGAGGCAGTGAACCCGAATCTTACTACGGCTTTGACCGGGTTTCCATCTGGACTTTTGAGCAAGAACCATGCTCTTGTTCATTTCTCATTCAATGAGCCATCTACATACAGAGTCCATTGACATAAGTTGTCAAACTTCGACTTCTACTGCTCAATCTCTCCCGAGGTATTTGCCCTCGGCAGGCTTGACTTAGCTTCTAGCTAATAGGAGAATTTAGATATAAAATCCACCAAGGCTTGACCTTTGATCACTGTCATCAAGATGTACTTGATGTCATGCTAACTTATCTCCATGGTCCACTGGATCAGTCTACTAGATGTCTAGGACTTCTGCATTATTTTCTTTAGTGGGAAATTTGTTAGCACGTGGATGGAGTGTGCTTGGAAATAGGGTCGCAGTTTTCTAGCAGCGGTGATAAGGGCAAAGGTGAGCTTCTCCATCTCTAGGTACCTCATCTCCACGTCAAATAGTCTCTTGCTTACATAGTATACCGACCATTGTACTCCATCCTCTTCACGTACAAACATTGTGCTAACAGTAGACTTTGATACTGATAAACATAGCAGCAATGACTCACCCTGAATGGGCATTGGCAGCAAAGAAGGTTGTCTTAGATGTTTCTTTAGCTCCTGGAAGGCTCTTTCACACTCCTTTATTCACTTGAAATCTTTCTTCCCCTTCAAGGTCTCAAAGAACGACAAACATATGTCCGTGGCTTGGGGAATGAATTTGCTGAGTGTGGCCACATGCCCTATCAAGCTCTGCACTTGTCTTATGCTGGTCAGGATTTTCATGTCGAGCTGACCCTAAATCTTTTCTAGGTTGGCTTCTACACCTTGTTGGTTTATGAAGAAGCCCAAAAATTTCCCCGAGCTCACCCCGAAAGTACATTTCAAAGAATTAAGCTTCATTCGAAACTTTTTGGGGATGTCAAAAATTTCCCCCA
Organism: Pistacia vera; assembly: GCF_008641045.1. Taxonomy (NCBI): domain Eukaryota; kingdom Viridiplantae; phylum Streptophyta; class Magnoliopsida; order Sapindales; family Anacardiaceae; genus Pistacia; species Pistacia vera. The sequence continues at coordinate 822,716 of NW_022195823.1, read as the reverse complement.
AGTGCTCAACGTGGCTTCGATGACCTTTGATTTGACGAGCATGTCGTCGATGTATACCTTCATGGTATGGCCAATTTGGTCAATGAACATCTTATTCTCTAAGTGCTGATAGGTCGCCCCAACGTTCTTGAGGCCAAATAACATAACCCTGTAATAATAAATTCCACGGTCAATAATAAAAGAAGTATGTTCTTCATCAGGGTTTGATTATATCTCAAGTACGCATCTATAAAGCTGAGTAGTGCATTTCCTACTGTCGCACTACTAGCTGGTCGATCTGTGGTAGCAAAAAGCTGTCTTTGGGACAAGCTTTTTTTAGATCCGTGAAGTTGACGCAAGTCCGCTATTTGCCATTCAACTTCCTGACCAGGACTGGGTTGGCGAGCCAGTCCAAGTACTTGACTTCCCTAATGAAGTTGATTTTCAGGAGTTTGTCAACTTCATCCTTGAGCACTTGAGAGTGCTCTACATCCATAGCCCTTCTTTTCTACCTTATGGGCCAAGCTTAAGGGTCGAGGTTTAACCTGTGGCACATTACCTCGAGGTTGATCCCAACCATATTCGTGTGCACCCACATGAACACATCGAGGTTCTTCTTTAGGAACCCTACCAGATTTCTAGCCATTTCTCAAGTAGCATGTGAGTTGCATCTTCCTCGCTAACAGTTATTTCTCGTAGCTTTTCAGTCGGCCCTACCGCAACTCTTCTCTATGGATACGAGGATCTATAGTATCCTCAAGTGGTTTGGGGTTAGGCTTGGATTCTGCTATGACCATTATTCTCATGAGCGATCTTTTTTGTGCTGTATGTATGGCCTGGTTATAACATTCTCGAGATTCCTTTCCGCAACTTCTGATTGTCGCGACTCCCCTAGGAGTCGGAATCTCATTGCATGATAGTGCATTGATGTGACAGCACTTAAGTCATCCAAGATTAGTCTTTCGAGGATGATATTATATGCAGTCAGGTAGTCTACCGCTAGGAATTCGGCCATCACCGTCCTGGTCTTGGGCTCTACCCTTAGAGTCATGGGAAGGTCGATCGTTCCTTTGGGAACCAGGCTATCCCTGGTAAACCTATAGAGTGGCAAAGGGAATGCCCTCAGGTCTCTCTCTGTGAACCTCATTCCTCGGAAAGGTCGTAGAAAAATGATGTTTGTTGCACTCCTATTATCGACCATTACCCTTAACATTCAAGCGTTTTCGCTTCTAGTCGCGATCACGCATCATAGTTGTGGTGAGAGGATTCTTTGCATTCCTCGATTGTGAATCCCACTACCTTGCTATCTTGTATGGGTTGCTTGAGCAGCTTCTGTTCTTAACTTATTATTTAAGGAACCGAGTCTGCTTTGGCCTTTCGAGCATATTGCCCGTAAGCACGCCTTGAGTTCCTCACTATGTCGAGCCCCCTGTAAATCTTGCCAACCAAGATGTCATTGGGGTTAGGCGGAGCTTGTTGGACCTGGTTCTGAACCTGGCTTTAGACCTGGTTATTTTGCTCGCCAGTATTTTCGCGAGCTGGTGCTGCCTTAATGAATTCCTTTAGGTGGCCACTTATTATTAAGTCCTCAATGGTATCCTTCAAAGCTTGACACTCATTTGGGTTGTGCCTGATGTCCTTATGGTACCGCTAGTACTTTTACTGATCTCTTCTGCCCAGTGCCCGCCTCATTCTTTCTGGAGCGGGCAATCTCTTCGCCTCGCGAGAGACTTCATATATGTGGGCAATATCTTGAGTGAAGGGGTTGTATTTTGCATACTACGAGAAAGGTTGTACGTCTATGTAGTTATCTGTTCTTTGTCTTTTTTGGAACCTGTTGCGGTCCCTATCGTTGCGGTCCCTATCGTTGCGGTCTTGGTCCCTACGCTTATCCAATGGGTGATCTTGTCACCTGTCCGAGGCTCCTTGCGCCAAGCTTTTAGACAATGCTGCCAGCGAGCTTTCTATCTTCTGGTATTTTACAACCATTTGATAGAATCAAGCAAAGCTTACTTGATTTTCACTTTGGAGCTCTTTCCATAGCCTTGTGTTCAGTCAGATCCTTGTAATTATCAAAGTTCAAATGGACTCCACGGGCAACCTTTGCCTGTTTGTTTTAGAACATCATTAGGTACGAGGTTAGTGTTTCGTCTCTCTCCTGACGAATGTTACTCAGGTAGCTGAGCGGTATCGCGAACCACCTCTTTTCTTGAAATTGCTATAAGTACAGCGAGGAGAATTGTTGCCAAGAGTGGATGGAGTTCGCCTTGAGCCTATTATACCACCTCTTGGCTTCCCCTAACAATGTGACCACGAAGCATCGACATTTAGCCAAGTCATATACCTGGTGTAGCTCTATCAAGTTATTGAAATTATCGAGGTGGTCTTTAAGGTCCCCTCTCCCATCAAACTTGCTCTCTGGCACCTTGAATCCTTATGGAAGCGAGGCTGGTGAACTTCTTCTATGAAGGGGGAACTTACTATTTCCTCCACTGTGCCATTCAGGCAAGCTCTCAGATCATAAAACATTTTTTGCATGCGATCTAAGTCTTAATTATGGTTGCCCTGGTTGGCTCTGTTCAGCCTCACTTCAAGCAAATGGGTTCACAAATCTGTCGCTTACGAAGTCCCTCCAATGTACGCGTTGATGTGCGAGGTCGAGTCATGATGGCTAGGCTGATAAGTGCTATCATGCTTGTCAGTACGTTGCTCGCGACATCAGTTATAACAAGAATGTCTGTTATTGCCAGATTGACACACTTGGCTGGTCCCGTGAGCCTACAAGGATAGATCTTATCTTGGGCGTGGGTTAATACTGGCACGCTGATGTTGGGGATATCGTCAAGCATCTTAGGGGTGTCTGTTGTTTTCACTTTCCCTTAGCAGTTGCTTTCCTGGTCGCCTTTTGGGGTTAGTTTGCCTACAGGATTCGTGCTCTTAAACGAAGTGCAATTTCAGATTTCAAGGGTGTTGGTCACCCACTTATGCTGACGAAGCGGATCGTCCACCCGCAGAATTCACACCTGTTGGGTTGGCATTGGTAAAGCATGGCTGGTTGAGATTCTGGGCAGTTGGTTCCTTAGCTCAGCCACATTTTGTTGCACCGCCTATGCAACCATTGTTTTGATCTTCTCCACCAGCTGGCTGTTCTCAGGGTTTGAAGTCCCTGCCCCCTGGTGGTTTGTGACGTGTTGAGTTGGTGGCATAGGCAGCTGGTGTCTAACAACGTCTTGTTGCACTTCCTAGTGGTCCACATTTTCAAGGTTTTCGATGCTAGTCTGTGACCTAGTGTACACCCTGTGGGCCTAGATTGGGTTGGTTGTTGTGATTGTTTGCTAGAATACCTGAGATGTTGATGGAGCACTCCTTCTAACGCCAAAATGTTGATACAGAAATCTGAATCTAACAAAGAATTTTGATTGACCCTGTTGAAACCAAAATGGATGTGAGTGTGATTAAAGATCATCAGCGATGAAAGTATGAAGATGCAATAAATTAAAAGACAATGAGAGTTTTTAAAGTGGTTTGGTGAGGTAAACTTTGACGCCTATGTCCACTGTTTTGTATTTGCAGTGAGAGTTTACAATGTAAATTATGTGAAAATTTTGTAACCTGTTTTTCATAATTTGAGGGGATTTAAATACAAGATTTGTAGAAAGGAAAGAGCAAAAAAAAANCTTTAGTGGCTACCTTCATGAATTTGATGTTAAGGCTGTCCGGCTATTATATAGTAGAGAATATTTAACTGATTAATTTAATTAATTAATTAATTAGTGAAAGTTTAGTCTCGTGATCAATGAAAAATTATTCTTGAGTCATAAACACTTGATTTGAACAAGTGTTATGGAGATCCCCTTGCTAATAATTAAGAGAATAATTCAAAATTAGGTTTAGGTTTCAGTTTTGAAAAATGAGGAATAACTTGTGAATTTAGATTAAAACTCTTTATTTCTCTTCAAATATTTCCACTCTTTTTTTTTTTTTTTTCAATGTACTTGGTAGCAGCTTTCCTGACCTTTATTAACTGTAGAATATGAAATATAGTTCTTAATATCTGTCGATGAAATTGCCAAGAATTTGCTATTATTGAATTTGTTTCTGTGATAATCACGTCTTCGCCTGTTGGATTTTAGTAAGGAATAGCTGAATTTGACTGGGCGAGGAGCTTGTTACAAAGTTGAAATTTATATACCCAGAAGTCATCAGAAGTAGAATATTCTGGCCTAACTTAATTTGGTCCTGTTACCCCTTGATGCCTGTATAAATATTGAAACAGTTTTCATCTTATCTTCATTCTTCAAATCTGAGTTGTATTGAGTTTAAGATATACATTAAGAGAAAAATGTTGTCGATCATGAAACTTTCAGTCTTCCAAATCTTAGAATTTCTATTATTTAGTAGCTTCCTCTATTGTCAAGCTGTGGTTCGTCACACTTTTATTGTAAGTATTACATTTATAGATTTAATTACTTCATCTTAATGGTCTTATCTTCATGATAACTTAATTTCATATATGTACATTATTTACACATGATACAATTAATTAGATGAAGTTTTGATAGAACATTAATTCTATATATAAAAACTAATCGAGTTCGATCAATTGCAGGTTCAAGACACTGAATACACAAAGCTTTGCAGCACAAAAACGATCTTGACGGTGAATGGGCAATTCCCTGGACCAACTCTCTATGTCAACAAGGGAGAGACAATTATTGTGGACGTTTATAACAAGGCACACTATAACATCACAATTCATTGGTATTAGTTATTCTCTTATTCTTAATTATATCGATTTAATGTTCCGTAAATCCTCAATTATTACAATTTTATTCACATATATAAACCATTAACTTTTGCAGGCATGGAGTGAAACAGCCAAGATATCTGTGGTCAGATGGCCCCGAGTTCATCACACAGTGCCCTATTCGACCAGGACAAAAATTTAGCCAAAAGGTTATTTTTTCCACTGAAGAAGGAACTATATGGTGGCATGCACACAGCGACTGGTCGCGAGCGACAGTTCATGGAGCCATTGTCGTCTATCCAAAGAACAGGAAACTATCCTTTTCCCAAGCCTCATGCTGATGTGCCGATTGTATTTGGTATGTATATAACACGAGTTTCTACCGTTCCTTTCTATTAATTTGGAGATTATGAGTGTAATTTGGTCACATAATTTTGAACAAAAATTATGAAATTGCAGGCGAGTGGTGGAAGCGAGACATAGTGGAGGTTTACAATGAATTTCTTCAGTCAGGAACTGATCCCAATATTTCTGATGCTTACACCATTAATGGTCAGCCTGGTGATCTATATCCTTGTTCAAAATCAGGTATAATTCACAGTACACTTTTTTTAGGGAGAATTTCAACAGTATAAAGAAAATTTTATTAAGTTAAAAAAGAATGATGAATCTAAACAAGGAGGAACTTAACGTAATGAGTTTACTCTTCGGATGAGATTAAGTATATTCATAAGTATGATTCAAATTACACTAATGAGTCTAATCACGTGCTTAATCAGGAAAGGAAAGAATTCTTAATTTTTCTAACAATAATGTTATGCTTACTCATGAACTTATTAATCGTTTTATTCACCTTTATAAATATAAAATATAGTACAGATATTATAAATATAGTACATGTACCATATATAATTTTAATAAAGGTGAAGTTATAAGTTGTTTCGTGAGTATAGTATTATTGTTTTTATAAAAGATGAATTAAAATTAAACCTGTCTATTCAAAGAATATAAGCCTAGAGAATCCTTTTCGCTAAGGTAAATAGTGCTTGGTCACATCATTAATTAGGTACAATTTTGAAGAGATGGTCATTTTCTTTCCAATTGTCAAATCAGTAGGCTAATCATCCATTAATTCATTTAATTGTCGGCAAATTATTTACTACAAATCCAATTAATCGTTTTATTACAGACACGTTCAAGTTAATGGTGAACTATGGAAAAACTTACATCCTCCGCCTAGTCAATGCCGCAGTTGGTGACATTCTGTTCTTCGCCATCAAGAATCATCAACTCACAGTTGTGGGAACAGACGGCAGCTATACAAAACCGTTAAAAGTTGACTATATCACAATCTCACCAGGCCAAACCATTGACGTTTTGCTCGAAGCCAACCAGCCACTCGACCATTATTACATGGCCGCCAGAGTTTATTCGAGCGCCGATGGAGTTGAATACGATAACACAACCACCACGGCCATTTTACAATACAATGGAAAATACACTCCATCATCACCATCTCCTTTACCATATCTCCCTTATTACAATGACACAAGTGCTTCAGTTAATTTCACAGGGAGGCTCAAATCCTTAGCCGATGAAAATCATCCCATTAATGTCCCGTTAAACGTGAGCACCAATTTATTTTTCACAGTTTCTGTCAACACATTGCCGTGCATCGAGGGTAATGCGTGCTAGGGGCCTAACAGAACGAGGCTTTCGGCTAGCGTTAACAACATAAGCTTTGTGTCGCCTTCCATTGACATTTTAAAGGCTTATTATTTGAACATTAGCAATGTTTACAGTGACAAATTCCCTAGCAAACCGCCGCAATTTTTTGATTTCACGGCTGATTCTTTTCCTTCGTACTTGGAGACTCCCGAGCAAGCTACTAAAGTGAAGGTTCTTGAGTACAATACGACGGTGGAGCTTGTTTTTCAAGGCACAAATTTGCTTGCAGGGACGGATCATCCCATGCATTTACATGGGTACAGTTTCTATGTTGTGGGTTGGGGATTTGGGAACTATGACAAAGAAAAAGATCCTTTGAAATATAATCTTGTTGACCCTCCTCTTCAAAACACCATTGCTGTCCCCAAGAATGGCTGGGCTGCCATAAGATTTAAGGCAATCAACCCTGGTATGTGCATAAAATTTTTGTTATTTCTTAGGATTTTTGCTAGTTTTATTTTATTAACAAAATTCGTTCTCTCCTTTATCTATTACAGGAGTGTGGTTCATGCACTGCCATCTAGAGCGTCATTTTTCATGGGGAATGGAGATGGCATTCATTATCAAAAATGGTGAGGGCCCAAAAGGAAAAATGTTGCCTCCACCACCCGATATGCCACCGTGTTGAAATTAAACAGTAGCAAATGCATCGACGATTTGATTTTTTGGTTTCATTATTCTAATTTCTTGAATTGTTGAAAGTAATTCTTCTTTGCCAGTCTTTAAAATATGTATTTGATTGGTCGCTTGTGTTCAAAGGAGTGATACTTTGTTTGAAGCAATATTTTGGATTAAACTGGAGCTGTGTTCTAGCGGCAAAAGAAAAAGTTTGAAGTTTGGAAGCTGGTCTGGAGCAGTTCACGTAGTTAATCTGTAGGCATGCTGAAGTGATGTATTTTGGTGAATTTAGCATGTATGTGGTTGTCAACTTTGTATCAAATTAATGTGATGTAATCAGAGTTGCTAAGAATCGTATGGTTAGGATGATATTTTGGAGTAAAATATGTTTAATGGTTAGGTGCAATAGTGTCTGTGTGTGTATAAAGTTCTGCTGTAATTTTCAGTTTACAGTAATGCAAATATGACTACTCTTTTCTCTCCCTTGTTCATCATCTTTTTCTCTCCCGTAAGACCACATTCATGCTCATAAAACCAACAAGTGGTATCAGAGCAATACCCTGATCTTAAGGGGCCTGCAAAACCTCTAGCTTTGCACACTCTTTGTCAGTCCTTACCTCACCGAAAACAGGCTTCATGGCAACAAGTTCAGCCTCACTCTTGCCTACAACCTTCAATGGGGAACAGTACCATATGTGGACTGTTAAGATGAAGGCTTACTTGAGAGGTTAGAGTTTATGGCAGTATGTACAGGAAGAGAAACAGCCACCACAATTGGGACCAAACCCAAACCTGAACCAGATAAGACTCCATGAAGAGAAGACTGCAAAAGCTCCAAGAGCCCTGTCCCATTTACATGTTGCAGTCACCGATCAAGTTTTCACAAGGATAATGGCTTGTGAGATAGCAAAGCAAGCTTGGGACAAGCTTAAGGAAGAATTTGGAGGAAACACCCAAACCAGAAACATGCAAGTCTTGAACCTAAGGAGAGAGTTTGAGACACTGAAAATGCAAGAGGCTGAAGTGGTTAAAGAGTATGTAGATAGATTAATGAACGTGGTTAACAAGATAAGATTGTTAGGAGAAGAGATAAGTAATAAAAGAATTGTTGAAAAGGTGTTAGTAAGCCTACCCGAAAGGTTTGAATCAAAAATCTCTTCTTTGGAGGATTCCAAAGACTTATCTCAAATCACCTTAACCGAACTTGTCCATGCTCTTCAAGCTCAAGTGCAAAGAAGAAAACTGAAGTAGGAGGACAGTGGTGAAGCTACATTGATTGTCCAGCAGAAGAGCAAGCCAACTCAAGGAGGAAACAAGAAGTTTACAGGAGAGAAAAGAGGAAAGGAGAGAGTAAACAATCAGTGGAACAAACCAGCAAGTTTCAGGAGTTTTGCACCATGTTCCCACTGCAAAAAGAAGAACCATGCTGAGTACAAGTGATGGTTCAGACCAAATGTTCAATGCAGGGCATGCAAGTAGCTAGGCCATATTGAAAAAGTATGCAAAAATAAATAATAGCAGCCTGCACAGCAAGCACAGACTGCTGAAGATATGCAACGAAATTCAGAATCTCAGCAGCTATTTGTGGCATCCTACTACGTTGTTCAATTTAATGCTAGAACTTGGCTGATTGATAGGGGATGTACAAACCACATGACGCCTGATCTGGAGAATTTTGTGAAGCTGGATCAAGCATACCAGTCAAGTGTAAAGGTGGGACATGGTGAACTTGTGAAAGTTAAAGGCAGGGAAGATGTGGCTGTGTAGACCATGACAGTGTTAGGAAACAGTCCATATACACAACGGAAAACAAAATCATAATAACAAGGATCGTTCCATTGAGCCAAGATCAAAGGTACAATTTTACAGTTTATATTAAAATAAAAATCTGTAGAAATATTAATCACGAGTTTAGAAACCTTACGCACGTTTGAAGGCTCCTCCAACTTTGTCTTTGAACGTTTTGCTACCGACCCAAGTGTAGGATTGAGCCAATGAAGTCCACACGAAGACAATCACAAAGAACTAAAGAGGGATTTGCTAGATCCTCCTTAGCCTTAAGAATCAAGAAGAAAAAATCAAAATGAATTGATTTTGGGCAAAAATGAATCTGCCGTGGGAAAGTGTTTAAGGGGCTGGAAGTTTTCAATATTTTAATCAAGTAAGTGAAATGAAAAACCTTAAGAAAAATCTCTACACTTTTTCTTTTATATTAAAACTTAAGTTGCCCTATTCCCATATGGAATAGGCTTGTGCTCCAACCCAAACACCCCATGTTACCAAACACTCCTAATTAGATATTTTATTTTAATTCATCATTATCTTCAATTAAAATCAATTAATATATATTTAATATATATATTAACATTTAACAATAATAATAAATTAAATAAAGGCTACGACCTCAGCAAATTTAATTGCTCTGTGAAATTATCAAAATACCATTTCGTCTAAAAAGATGAAAACGTCCTTCTTTCTTCTTGAGTCTTAAATTATATTCTATGTGTGTGACCCATAGGCTCCTCATCATACTGACAGTGTATAGTATTGCGATTAACACCAATTAATCGTCTCACTAATACACAGACTAAGATTGGCCCCTAGCAAGGCATCATGGCCACCCGATAGATTCGGATTCAGCAAAGTAGCTACCTATCAATGATATGGTTACTATACAATTCGATCCTTTCATCATACGTTATCTCGACGAGACGAAGGCATAGAAATAGTGTCAACCTTTGGTTACTCACAATATTATGTATTCAGTTTCTGGACCAATGACCTGTATTATAAACTAGATAGAGCAATAACTCAATCTCACTGTGGCCACAGTTTTAGTGTCATTGCCATTTACTGAATTGCGCCGTGAGATAACTTCTCCCGTACCCAGGAGTGATGAATCCTCTGTCAATCCACCATAGTCTTGATACACTCCTTGATGTAGCCAATCACCACTGTATTGATAGCTCTGAATAGAACTGCGTTAGGCTAGTGTCAAACTGCACCAATCGGCACAAGGCACTCCGGTGATCTCAAGTCTAAGGATCACATGCACCACCATCCGTTAAAGGATTTGTTCCATAGACACTGGGGTTACCATCTATATGGAATCCTCTGGTGGGTCAGTCTAGTGAACTTGCTGCGGTATATCCGCCTACAGCAAGCACCCATGTGTTGCACCAGGTTGTCACCAAACAACATTGACAAGTGAGATCAGTCACTGCCTTTCGACAGGGTCGTTCAACACTATGATAGCCTTACCGTATTATCTGTGCCCTTACTTCAGAATAATACTAGGGCTACAAACATTTCTAGAATGGCCACCATATGTGCTCATAGGGTTCTCACTGTTAAGATTTGAAACACTTGATACCCTCGTCACGGTTCTACCATTCTAAGGACATATATCAATACATATTACAATAATAATGATTTACACGATATAGAATAAAATGCCTTTCATTGATTAATGAACATTATTACAAAGAGTCAATTCTACAATAATTGATTGGCTCTAGGGCATCTACTCTAACAGACAAGTACAAAGATTATTTACAATGTGTTATTTGTTCCTGAAATCAACCAAAATCTACTTAGTGTAGGACAAATGCTTGAAAGAAATTACATCTTACACTTTGAAAACAAAACCTGCACTATATTAGATAATGAGGGAAATGTGATGATGCATGTTAGAATGGTTGGGAAAAGCTTCCCGGTTGAACTCAAAAAACCAGAGTTTCATGCTATGATAGTAAATTCAGATGATACAGACCTATGGCATAAAAGATATGGTCATTACCATTATGTTGGACTTAAGCAAATGAAGCTTAAAGGGATAGTACATACCTTACCCGAAATGGAAGAGAAAGAGAGCTTATGTAGAGTATGCCAGATAGGGAAGCTTAGCAGACCAGCCTTCCCTACAAACCAGGCCTGGAGAGCTACTGGAAAGCTCCAATTGGTGCACACTGATGTGTGTGGACTAATGCAGACCACATCCTTGAATGGATCCAGCTTTTCATCTTGTTTATTGATGATCATTCAAGAATGACTTGGGTGTACTTCCTAAAGCAAAAAGGAGAAGTTGCTACTGTGTTTAGGAGGTTCAAAGCTGAAGTTGAAAACCAAGTTGGAGTAAAGATCAAGGATGTGAGAAGTGATAATGGAGGTGAATACACCTCAAATGAGTTTGAATCAACATGTAGGGAGGTTGGAATATGGCATCAATTTAGTTGTCCCTATGCTCCTCAACAAAATGGAGTGATTGAGAGGAAAAATAGGACAGTAATGGAGATGTCCAGGTGTTTGCTGACTGAAAAAGAGTTACCGAAGGCTTTATGGGCAGAATCTATCAATACTAGTGTGTATTTGCTGAATAGGCTTCCAACCAAAGCTTTAAAGGATCAAACTCTATTTGAAGCATGGTATGGAGTGAAGCCTCAAGTGGAACAGCTAAGAGTCTTTGGAAGTGTATGTTATGTGCTCATACCAGCGATCAAAAGATTAAAGCTTGATGACAAAGCAAGGGCTGGAATTCTGGTAGGTTACAACCTCCAATCCAAGGCTTACAGGATCTTCATTCCAGAGTCAAAAAAGGTAGTTGTTTTAAGGGATGTAAAGGTTGATGAGAGGTCATTGTGGAATTGGGAAGAGAAGAAAATTCAAGTTGATCCACGGCCACAGCAAGGAGAACAAGTTGCTGACCAAACTGATGGGGCAGATTCTGAAACAGAAGAAGAAATTTCAGTTAGAGGAACCAAACCTCTTGCTGAGATTTATGGGAGATGCAATGTTGCATTGCTTGAACTAGTATCTTATCATGAAGCAACTAAGTTAAAGGAATGGAGACTTTCTATGCAGGAGGAGTTGTCCATGATAAAAAAGAATGGAACATGGGAACTTGTGGACAGGCCTACCAAGAGGAAAGTGTATCAAATGGATGTCAAGTCAGCTTTCTTAAATGGTTGGTTGGATGAGGAGATATTTGTTGAACAACCTAACGGACATGAAGTCAAGGGGAAAGAAGACCAGGTGTACTTACTGAGGAAGGTCTTATATGGCCTGAAACAAGCTCTAAGAGCTTGTTACAGCAGAATTAATGACTACCTAGTCAACCTAGGTTATGCAAGAAGCCCCAATGAGCATACTTTGTATGTAAAAAAGGCCAATGAAGATGTGATTATGGTTTTCTTGTATGTGGATAACTTGTTGGTGACAGGAAAAAATGCAATTCAGGTTGAAGAGTTCAAGAAAGCAATGCCCTAAGAGTTCGAGATGACTGATTTGGGAGTGATGACTTACTTCCTTATAATGGAAATCCATCAATCTCAAGATGGCATTTTCATTTGTCAAAGGAGATACGTTAATGAGATGCTTAAGAAATTTGGAATGGATGAATGCAAGTCGGTTGCCACACCTTTGGTGCAAAATCAAAGGCTATGCAAAGATGATGGAGCAGCCTCGGTGGATGAAACAGATTATAGGAGAATGATTGGGATCTTGTTATATTTAACAGCAACAAGGCCTGATCTCGTACAATAAGTCTCTTATGAAGATTTATGAGCAAACCAAGTGAGGAGCACCTTAAAGCAGCCAAGAGGGTGCTCAGATTCATTAGAGGAACTGTAAATCATGGAATCTGGTTCAGGGAATCTGAAAATTTCATATTGATAGGGTATGTAGACAGTGATTGGGGAGGCTCCTGTGATGACATGTGAAGCACATCAAGGTATGTATTCCTACTGAATTATGGTGCATTTTGTTAGTCTTCCAAGAAGCAAGAAGTAGTGACACAATCCACTGCAGAGGCTGAATGCATATTAGCTGCAGCTACAGTAAATGAAGCTATTTGGTTGAGAAATTTGCTAGCTGATATGGAGGTAAAATAGTGTGAGCCTACTGAAATTTTCTATTATAATCAATCTGCTGTTGCTATGGCAAAGAATCCAGTCATGCATGGTCGAACCAAGCACATAAAAATCAAGTTTCATGCAGTGAGGGAGGCTGAGCAATCCGGAGAAATCAGATTGACACACTGTAAGGGGGAAATGCAATTGGTTGACATATTTACTAAGTCCCTATGTAAGTCCAAGTTTGAAGACATGAAGCTTAAATTTGGTGTCTCAAGCAAAAATATCAAGGAGGAGTGTTCAAAGGAGTGATATTTTGCTTGAAACAATATTTTGGATTAAATTGGAGCAGTGTTCTGGCGGCAAAAGAAAAAGTTTGAAGTTTGGAAGCTAGTCTAGAGCAGTTACACGTAGTTGATCTGTAGGCATGCTGAAGTGATGTATTTTGGTGAATTCAGCATGTATTTGGTTGTTAACCTTGTATCAAATTAATGTGATGTAATCAGAGTTGCTAAGAATGTATGGTTAGGATGATATTTTGGAGTAAAATATGTTTAATGGTTAGGTGCAATAGTTTCTGTATGTGTATAAAGTTCTACTGTAACTTTCAATTTACAGTAATGCAAATATAACTACTCTTTTCTCTCCCTTGTTCATCATCCTTTTCTCTCCCGTAAGACCACATTCATGCTCATAAAACCAACAGCTTGGGCCACTGGTAAATTGTATTGCATTTGTATGTCGTCAATAATGTTGTGATTTCACCTTTAGGCAATAAATTACATTAAAATTCGGCGTTGAAACTTGTAGCAATTTATTTTTTGATAAAGAAATAAAGCAATCTTTTGCCATTTTCATGGAGATTATAATTATGTATTAATTGTATTTTAAGGTTTGATAACTACCTGTTGGACGAGCAAGTTACTCATAATAAAGTACTGATAAGATACTCTATACACGATGATATATCTTTCTTTTACTCAATCTCTTTCATTGTTATCTTCTCGAAATTCAAACATGTGACAGTGTTTTAAATCTAATTAGATTTAAGTCTCATTAGAGCATAAAATATATCAGTAGAAGTCATTATCACCGTAAAGTTATATTGAATTAAACTGATTATTTCACAAATGTTATCAGAAAGTTTGCATATTAACAATGTATTTATTAACCATTAATTAAGAAAGAGTGTCGGTGAAAGAACAAGTATCGTAAAATAAAAGAAAGAAGCAGAATCAATTTGACTAAATACGATAATCATCTATTCTTGACGAAACAGAAATGTACGATTGAATTAAACCTCCTTCCCACTAACTAATTCAATTCAATTGCTTCCGTGCATTCAAAAATTCATGATGTTTGCATTTGGACTTCATAAACCACAAAAATAAAAATAATAAATAATTCTTTACTATTGGCTGATAGGTCAAAATTTTTGGAAGCGCGCATATGAGAGGATTTATGTATAAATTTATTGTTAGAATCTATGAAACCATTTTCTCAAATATCAAATATTATACATATTCTAGAATATCAAATACAAAAAAAAAATAAAAAAAATAAAGACAAAAGTATACAAATTTCATTTGTATTAATAAACGGACACATTTATGGTTCAATTGATATTATTTTATTAATAAACAAACATTTAGGGTTTTTAAAATACAATACTCTAATTGAGAATAACCTTATCAAATATCGAAGTTCTTTTTTCAAAATACAACCCAATTAATTTTAATTAAAAAGGGAATATGAACTACAAAATTTAACTCAAACCCATTAATGTGGTTACGGGAATATTATTATCTTTTAATTTTCATTTAATTAATTTTTCTTCATATCTTCAAAATTTATCTAAAAACACGAGTTACAACTAAATTAAAAAAATATATAAATTATTGAAAATAATGCTCTCAATATGTCAAAATCACTCTGGTACCTATCACATAATCCTAATTAATGAAACTTTATTTGCAGAAAAGAAACTTTTAAACCTTTGGTCCTTTTCAGTCTTTAATAAAAACCTCTATAAATGCTGAAAGAGCTCTCATCTTTGCATCATAGCGAAGACAAGAAAAGTCATTACTTAAAAAATGTCCCTCATCAAGAAACTTTCAGTCTTAAAACTTTTAGCCTTTGCATTACTGAGCAATTTCCTCCATTGTGAAGCTGGTGCTCGTTACACTTTTGTGGTAAGTATAAAATATATATTTACGCATTTTATTTCCAAAATAATACTATATATATTACTCACGTGCAGGTTGAAGAAACTCCATACACAAGGCTTTGCAGCAAAAAGAATATCTTGACCGTAAATGGACAATTTCCTGGAGCCTATAGCTCTTTCTTGTGTATTTATTTGTACAAATTTTGATCATAGAGAATTGCAAAGTTTTATCAATTACATTTTTTTAAGATAAAAGCAGGCATTTAATCAGGGACAGAACCAAGTAACTTTTTTTCATAAGGGCGAGTGGGGGCTGGTGACCCTACTCAAAAAAATTATTTTTATTAACTTTTTCCGTATTTATCTCACATTTTTTTTTTTTTTTATTTGTTGTAATTTACTTTGCAAATTGATCCCACCTATCTTAAAGTAGAACTACCTTGTTTTTCATGTTTTATTAAACAAATAATGTTTTGTTTGTTTAAGAAGATAAGCTTTTTATTAATTAAATATATTTTATGTCGACTTTATCAAATATAATTTATTTTGCCAATTGGATATATTTTGACCCCTCGATGATTATTTTATTATAAATTTTATATTTATTTTATTTTGAACTTACCCCCTCTAACATCAAATTCTATGTCCGTCCATGCATCTAGTGACGATAATAATAATAATAAGATAAGATTAATTTTGCAGGCTTGGCATGAAACAGCCAAAATATCCATGGTCATATGGTCCTTGTTGAAGTGGAAGCCTGAAAACAGTGTCGTTTTGGTTAAGTCGAACGACGTCGTTTCATGCAAAAGATCAGATGAATCCTGACCGTAGATTATTCTTCAGATCCAACGGCCACAATCTAGCCACCAGGTCAACCATATATAAGCTCATTTGTTTCCATTCGAAAGAGATAGAATCACTGTTATCTTCGATATTCGATTGAGAAGTTAGGGTTTGTAAAGTTCTTACTCACGCTTTGTGTAATCAGTTAGATTAGAGTGATTAGGGGTGTAATCATTCTTGTGAGCGTGTTGTTCACTCAAATAGATTTTCTAGGTGAGTTTCTCTAAGGGCTGATTACGGGATATATTGTATCAGGGTGGGTGATTCTGTGTTGGCTTGATTTGCTGTGTTTGTAATCGTGATTCTTGAGATAATAGTTAGTGCAGCAAGCTCATCTCTTTCCTGAGCTCAACATGGATGTAGCTTATCCTATAAGGATAAGTGAACCACGGTAAATCACCATGTTCTTTCTGTTCTTGATTTGATTGTGTGTGTGTTTGATATTGAGTAGAATCCCTTAGTTTGTATAACAGTGGTATCAGAGCTGCTTCTGGAGTCTAGATTAGATTACTAAGTCTTAGTGTCCCGATAGAAGACGATTCTTGAAAACTAGGGTTCAGGAAATTTGGGGATTTCTAAAAATTGAGTTCTCTGAGTCTTCCTATAGAACTAAGGTTTCGAGATTTGAGTGATATTTGTCAATCTTGACAAATCTTGAAAAAAAAAATTCTAGGGTTCCAGAATTCGTATAAAGGTTAGGGCAAAAAAAAGAAAAAAAAAAATCTAGGGTTTACAAATTGGGGCTTTTTGAAATTAACCCCACAATGAACACTACAACCACCACGCGGTTGGAGATCAACCAATATATGGAAAGATAGATTTCAAAAGCTAGAAGAAGAAGATGAAAGCCCTCATTTCACACAACAAGGTCACAATTGCATTGGAAAGGGACCCCAAGAAGTGGCCAGAGGACAAATTAAGGGAGAAGGAGGAGATTGACAAAGAGGCCTACAACCTGATTGTGATGAACCTCTCGGACAACGTGCATCGAAAGGTAGATGGATTCGAAACTCATCTCAGATTATGGGGTAAGCTTGAATCTTTATATGATTTATAGTCTGCACCAAATCTTTCATTTTTAAAGGGAGCTTTATTTTCGTATAAAATGGATAACTCTAAATCAATTGAGGAAATTTTGGATGATTTTTTAAAAATGACTCTGATCTTGAAAGGCACAGACCAAGAGTTGGGAGATACCAGCCTTGCCATGATACTGTTAAACTTACTAACGGAAGACTACCAAGTAGTCAAGAGTGCCCTACAGTACTCGGGTACTGTACCTAGTGTAGATCTAATTGTTTCTGGTCTTAAGGCTAGGGAGTTAGAGCTTAAAACCCTTAAGAGAAATAACAGCACACTGTTTGTAAAGGGTAGAATAGAATCCGGCCAATCTAGTAAACGAAACCAGCATATCCAAGGGGGTAAGAATAAGAAGAAATGGAAAGGAAATAGTAAGGCTAAGACTGAAACAACGAAGTGTTTTTACTATAACAAAACAGGTCATTTAAAGAAAAACTGTTTTGATTGGAAGAAGAAACATAAATTAGGAAACACTGAGAAAAATTTGGCTACCACTAATAACCTGATAGATGAACCAGAAGTCCTTACAATGTCAACATCTGACACTGCTAAGGAATGGGTGTTAGATTCTGGATGCACTTTCCATATGAGCCCAAATAGGAGTTCGTTTCAAGAATTTGAAACTTTTGATCATGAGACAGTATTCATGGGAAATAATCAAGCCTGTAGGGTTAAAGGAATGGTCAGCATAACACTTAGGTTAAGTGGGGGAAAATTGATTAGACTAACCAAAGTCAGGTGCATCCTTGATCTTATGAGAAACCTCATATCCTTAGGTACCCTAGATAAAGTAGGACGCTGCTATAGGGCTGACAATGGGTGGTTAAATGTCTAGAAAAATGAAAAGCTAATCTGAACAAGAGAAAAGATAAATGGCCTCTATATTCTCTATGGAGGCTTCTATTTTGAATGTAACAATACTGCACTTGTTTCTTCAAATTTATCTGTGACTGAAAAGTGGCATTTGAGGATGGGTCATATGAGTCAAAGGGGGATGGATGTTCTAAATTGACAAGGGAAGTTTGGGAAAGACACTGTCACTACCTTAGAATTTTGTGAGAAATATGTCCTAGGTAAACAGCATAGAAACAACTTCCCTAAAGTAACTCACTTAGCTACTAATTGCCTTGATTACTTACATTCTGACTTATGGGGACCTAAAATAGTAAAATCACATGGAGGAAACAGTTATTTCCTCTCTATTGTAGACGATTACAGTAGGAAAGTATGGGTCTACCTACTAAAGTCAAAGGATCAAGCCTTAGCTAGGTTTAAAGATTAGAAGGTGCTAGTTGAAAACTAGGTTGGTAGAAGGGTTAAGGCCGTGAGAATTGACAATGGGCTTGAGTTCTGTAACCTGGAGTTTGACATATTTTGTAGTGAACAGGGGGTCTTAAGGCATAAAACAGTGAGAAACGCACCTCAGCAAAATGGGGTAGCTGAGAGAATGAGTAGGAACCTATTAGACAAAGTTAGGTGTTTATTGATCACCTCAAACCTTCCAAAAACCTTATGGGGAGAGGTACTCACTATGGCTGCTTACCTAGTAAATAAGAGTCCTTCTACAGCCATAAGATTAGTCTATCCTGAAGGGAGGTGGTCTAGGAGAAAACTAGAGTTAGGCCACCTCAGAGTGTTTGGATGTACAACCTATGCTCATACACAGAGAGGCAAACTAGAACCTAGATCCACTAAATGTGTGTTCCTAGGATATCAAGAGGGCACAAAAGGGTATAGGTTGTGGGATAGAGAGTCTCCAAGGGTCGAATCATAGTAAGCAGGGATGTAGTTTTCAATGAAAGAGTCTTCCCTGGCAAAGAAGCTAACCTTGATGCAGGCACATCCAAGAATACAGAAAGTGAAACTGTTCAACCTAATGCTACTCAAATTGAGGTGGAGCCTACAGCTTAGCAACCTGATCCACCTCAAGTGCAAGTGCAACAGCAACCTAGAGGTGAAGCAGAACTTGGTGAAACTAATCAAGTTGTAGATAATAAAGTTGAAGAGTTCCTGGAACCACAACAGGATGAACTGATGAATTATCAGTTGGCCAGAGACAGAACAAGGAGAGAGGTAAGACCACCTTCAAGATATTCATATGTTGAATTAATTTATACTGCTCTTCTTGCAGGTACAGAAGTTCTAAGGTCTGAACCTGAGACTTACCGAGAGGTTATGAAGTCCAAAGTTAAGGACAAATGGAAAGAAGCCATGGAGGAGGAAATGTAGTCCTTAAAGGTAAATGACACGTGGTCCTTGGTTCCAAAACCAAGAGACCAGAAACTAACTCAATGTAAGTGACTCTTCAAACTAAAAGATGGTATTTCTATAGCTGATCACCCTAGGTATAAAGCTAGACTTGTTGCAAAGGGGTATACCCAAAGGGAGGGTATAGAATTCAATGAAGTCTTTTCCCTTGTGGTTAAATACAAGACAATCAAAATGATGTTATCAGTTGTAGCTCACCATGACTTGGAACTTGAGCAGATGGATGTCACCATTGCCTTTTTACATGGAAACCTAGAGGAACAAATTTATATGAGTCAACCAATGGTTTTTGTTGAACCTAAGGCTCCAGACCATGCATGTCTCCTTAAAAAATCACTATATGGCTTAAAACAGTCCCCTAGGCAGTGGTACAGGAGATTTGATACATTCATAGTGAGTATAGGGTTTACTAAAAGTCAATATGATAGTTGCTTCTACTTTAAAATGAATAATGACATGCCTATATACTTACTACTATACGTTGATGATATGTTGCTGATAAGTAAGTCTAAATCCCAAATTAGTGATTTAAAGAAGCAACTCAGTTCTGATTTCAACATGAAAAACTTAGGGTGAGCCAAGAAAATACTAGGCATGGTGATAAATAGGGATAGAAGAAAATGTGAACTGAGGCTGCACCAACAATCATNACAGCAAGCACCCATGTGTTGCACCAGGTTGTCACCAAACAACATTGACAAGTGAGATTAGTCACTGCCTTTTGACAGGGTCGTTCAACACTATGATAGCCTTACCGTATTATCTGTGCCCTTACTTCAGAATAATACTAGGGCTACAGACATTTCTAGAATGGCCACCATATGTGCTCATAGGGTTCTCACTGTTAAGATTTGAAACACTTGATACCCTCGTCACGGTTCTACCATTCTAAGGACATATATCAATACATATTGCAATAATAATGATTTACGCGATATAGAATAAAATGCCTTTCATTGATTAATGAACATTATTACAAAGAGTCAATTCTACAATAATTGATTGGCTCTAGGGCATCTACTCTAACAGACAAGTACAAAGATTATTTACAATGTGTTATTTGTTCCTGAAATCAACCAAAATCTACTTAGTGTAGGACAAGTGCTTGAAAGAAATTACATCTTACACTTTGAAAACAAAACCTGCACTATATTAGATAATGAGGGAAATGTGATGATGCATGTTAGAATGGTTGGGAAAAGCTTCACTATATGGCTTAAAACAGTCCCCTAGGTAGTGGTACAGGAGATTTGATACATTCATAGTGAGTATAGGGTTTACTAAAAGTCAATATGATAGTTGCTTCTACTTTAAAATGAATAATGACATGCCTATATACTTACTACTATACGTTGATGATATGCTGCTGATAAGTAAGTCTAAATCCCAAATTAATGATTTAAAGAAGCAACTCAGTTCTGATTTCAACATGAAAAACTTAGGGTGAGCCAAGAAAATACTAGGCATGGTGATAAATAGGGATAGAAGAAAATGTGAATTGAGGCTGCACCAACAATCATACTTTCTGAAGTTAGTTACAAAGTTTGGCATGGCAGGTGCCAAACTGGTCTCAATTCCCTTAGCAAGTCAATTTATAATCAGTAAATCCCAATGCCCCAAAATTGAGGCAGATGTGTTGAAAATGGAGTCTGTTCCTTATGCAAATGTTGTGGGGTCCTTGATGTATGCAATGATAAGTACTAGGCCTGATTTAGCATTTTCCATTTCTATGTTAAGTAGGTATATGTCTAACTCCGGTATGGAGCATTGTATAGCTTTGAAATGGATGTTAAAACACATAAATAGTTTATTATGTGTTGGTCTTGAATATTGTAAAAGGATTATGCACTTGATCTTGTTGGTTTTGTAGATGCTGATTTTGTAAGGGACAAAGATACCAGAAAATCAACTACAACCTACTTCTTGACATTAGGTGGAAACTGTATAAGTTGGATGTCTCAACTGCATCCAATTATGGCCCTTTCCTCAACTGAATCTGAGTATATTGCAGTGACTGATGTGTTTAAGGAAGCGCTGTGGCTAAAGGGAATTCGGACAAAAGCTAACTCAATCAGTGGAAAGGTAACAGTTTACTCA
Organism: Pistacia vera; assembly: GCF_008641045.1. Classification (NCBI taxonomy): domain Eukaryota; kingdom Viridiplantae; phylum Streptophyta; class Magnoliopsida; order Sapindales; family Anacardiaceae; genus Pistacia; species Pistacia vera. Next base: position 801,337 of record NW_022195823.1, on the reverse strand, counting down.
GATAGCCAGAGTGCTATACACTTGGGTAAGAACTCAGTATACCACGAAAGAACTAAACATGTGGATGTCCACTACCACTTTGTGAGAGATCTAATTACTAAAAGGGTTATTGAGCTAAGGAAGGTTGCTACAGAGGAGAACCTAGCAAACATGGACACCAAGATAGTCACTCCAGCAAAATTCAAGCATTGCTTGAATTTGCTGTTTGTAAAATAATCTAGAGTGGTAGGAGCTATGAGGGAATGGGACTGAGCAAGCTGCACAAAGGAAATGTTTTCTAGTGCTTCCAAGGTGGAGATTGTTGAAATGGAAGCCTAAAAATAGTGTCGTTTTGGTTAAGTCAAACGACGTCGTTTCATGCAAAAGATCAGATGAATCCTAACTGCAGATTATTTTTTAGATCCAACGGCCACAATCCAGCCACCAGGTCAACCATATATAAACTCATTTGTTTCCATTCGAAAGAGATAGAATCATTGTTATCTTTAATATTCGATTGAGAAGTGAGGGTTTGTAAAGTTCTTACTCACGCTTTGTGTAATTAGTTAGATTAGAGTGATTAGGGTTGTAATCATTCTTGTGAGGATGTTGTTCTCTCATATTAGAGTTTCCAAGTGAGTTTCTCTAAGGGCTGATTACAGGATATATTGTATTAGGTGGGTGATTCTGTGTTGGCTTGATTTGCTGTGTTTGCAATCGTGATTCTTGAGATAATAGTTAGTGCAGGGAGCTCATCTCTTTCTTGAGCTCAACGTGGATGTAGCTTATCCTATAAGGATAAATGAACCACAGTAAATCATCGTGTTCTTTCTATTCTTGATTTGATTATATGTGTGTTTGATATTGAGTAGAATCCCTTAGTTTGCATAATAGTCTTGAATATATCACACAATGCCCAATTCAACCAGGAGATATATTTAGCTAAAAGGTTATATTTTCCACAGAAGAAGGAACTCTTTGGTGGCATGCTCATAGTGATTGGTCCCGAGCAATGGTTCACAGAGCCATTGTTGTATATCCAAAGAATGGAATTGGTTATCCTTTTCCCAAGCCTCATGCCGATGCCCTGATCATATTGGGTACCATTATGACTTATTTGTAAGTAGCACATTAGTTTCTGAAATTGAACAAATTAATACTCAAATTAACATGCAGGTGAGTGGTGGAAGAAAGACATAATGGAGGTTTACAGTAAAGTTCTTCAAAGAGGAGGGGCTCCCAATGTTTCGGATGCTAACACCATTAATGGTCAACCTGGTGATCTTTATACTTGCTCAAAACCAGGCAAAAATAAAACATCACCAACTATAAGTTAATCATATTCTAATAATCAAAGGCAAAGCTAGCTTTGCCCAGGAGGGGCAAGGTTTTTGAAAAATTTCTTCCTGTTTTTAATGTTTTCATTAAAATTCTTGTCATCCAAGCTTTGGTTACATTTTTTTTTTTTTTTTTGGAAAATTTAAGTTTTATTATATTTAATTTAGGTTTTATTATATTATGAAGTGTATAATACAAAAAGAAATATTCATGAGTAGAATTTCTAAGTATCTCATATGAGCTTTATTATTTTGCATATATATAATAGTTGTTCAATAGATACGAATAATTTTTCAATAAACAATACTTTAAATATAATTAAAGACTACATTAAAATCTATGTTATATAAATAACTCATTCTAATCATAAACATTTATTTATGTTGACTTAATCAAGTTTAAAAAAAATAAAAAAAATAAAATAAACTAATGTAATATTTGCTATATTTGACAAATATATACATAGCTCTGTAGTTTTTAATTTATGTAATTTGATATTATTCCTCCTGAATGAAAATCCTGGCTCCATCATCACTATTAATCTAGATTAATCTTTAAATTTCCTACATATTTCGCACAGATCCATTCAAGTTGCTGGTAGATTCCGGCAAGACTTGTCTCTTTTGCCAAATCAACACTACCGTTCAAGATATCCTCTTCTTTGCCATTGCTAAACATCAACTCACTGACGTTTAGAATATATGGAAAAATCATATTTGTCAAACTTATGAACTGTATGTTTGTGCACTAATTGTCAGACTTGAGACTTGAGTCTTGGCTTGTTTCGTTTAGAGTGTGTGTGCACAACAGGTTGTGTTTTCACTCTCGATTCAAATATTTACAACTCAACATGAGTTGCACGTCTAATAAAGTGAAAAAGATATTGTTTATCTTTGTCTCTCACTTTCTAGGACCTTTTTACATGTGTCATAACATCCTTAAGTGATCCTAGGGAATAAAGTACTTTTTCCAATTTGCTTTATGGTCCAAACCAAAAAGAAGGAAAACTTTTCTTTATTTGGACAAACATGCGTCAGTCCCTTGTTGGCTGACTAGGCACTACATTGTTGAGCAAGAAATCCTTTATTAAATAACACCTCTTTCTTGCATGTATGAATTAAAACCTTTTTGATATTTGTTTCATTGTACTCTAATTTTCTTAGAGTATTTTCCTTCTTAAGGTTCAAATTCATTTCCATATTTGTGCCAAAACCTCACCATATCAAACACGTTATTGATGGCTCTTGGAACGTGGTTCCTTTCCTAATGTTGGTGCGTGGCGTAGGCGTTTGAAGCTTGTTGGCTCACAAGCTGTTCATAGGTATGTTCCTAGGATGAGAAAGGCCCAAGGAATTGCTACATGTTAAGGATTCAGAGGTGGTGCTAAGTGTAAAGTTGAACAGGGAGTTCTTTTTACTGTAACTTAGATCAGCTTTGAACAATATCTTGTAATGTGTTTTTAACTTAGTGGATTGCTTCGATCTAGACAAGGTCCCATGGATGTAGGCTAAAAGTGGACTTAGCCGAAACATGTATATGACTATGTTCTTTATTTTCCGCACTTGTGTTTGATGTGTTCAAATTGGAAATGTTTAATCTACTTGGTAAATATTTCGTTGCACTTAAAATGGGTAACCACACTCTCTAACGTGAGTTAAATCTCCAACTCTCTCCCTAACAAGTGGTATTAAAGTGCGTTATGATAAGTTGCTTTAGTTGATCTTTACCCATTTTGGTTGTTTTCGTGTGCATCTGAGTGTCTGACTATTGGACGAAACAAGATCTATGTCGCATTTTCATTTTAGATTTGTTGTGCGTCTGTGTGTCCACTTTTGTTTGTTATGTTAGCATCTGTCTAATTGTTTTTCATCATGAGTTTCTTTACTGAAGGAGTATCTGCTCATAGACCACCTCTGTTAAAAGGATCTAACTACTACACATGGAGACCTAGGATGCATGCTTTCCTTAAGTCCATAGATGAAAAAGTCTAGTCCACAGTTGTGAATGGATGGACAGCCCCAGTTATTGTTGAAAATGAAGTGTTTGGACCAAAACCTGTTGCTAGTTGGATTGCTAATGAGATAACTTTGGCAAATTATAACTCTAAAGCCCTTCATGCTCTTTTAAATGCTGTTAATGTGAACCAAATGAAAGGCATAGCTAATTGTGAACTTGCTAAAGATGCTTGGGATAGGCTTCCAGTCAAGAATGAGGGAACTAGTATCGTTAAAAGAAATAGGCTTAGAAGACTTGTGACTGATTTCAAAAATTTGAACATGGAAGAGGATGAGACTATAATTGATTTTTACGGTAAAGTTTGTGATATTTCTAATGAATGTTTTGCTTTAGGAAGAATGTATTCTAATGCTAAACTTGTTAGGAAAGTGCTTTGCTCTTTGCCTCGAAGGTTTATGTCAAAGGTCACCACCATTGAAGAATGTCGAGATGTGGGTGCTATGGACATTGATGAACTCATTAGCTCTCTCCAAACCTATGCGTTGAATCTGCAATGCTAGGAAAAACAGAAACCGAGCAAAGGTTTGGCTCTCAAACATGAGGTTGATTCTGATCCTTCTAATGATTGTGATTTAAGTTTATTGGAGGATGAAAATTGTGCTTTACTTACAAAGAATTTTGCGAAGTTTTTAATGAAAAACATGAAAAAGCCTCATAATAATGGTTATGGCCAAAAACCTTTTGTGAAAAATTCTTATGACCATCAAACCCTTGGTACCTACAATCAAAGTGTGTTAACACACTAAAAAAGAAGAAAGGTAAAGTCATGGCTGCCACTTTGAGTGAAAGTGAGCATGATGAGAGTGATGATGATGATTCGGGTGATGATGAGAATGTTTTAGCCTTCACCGTGAACCAAGAAAATGGTAAGAGTGAAGTTTCGGATGACACTGTTGATATCTATGTTGAGCAACAAGAGGCATATGATAAAATGTATGACCAATGGCTAAAGGTTGTGAAAAGGTTGCAAGCTCTTGGTATTGAGAATGCTACCTTGTTGAGGCAAAAGAAAGCTTTATCTGAAAAGATGATTGTTCTTACTACTGAACTAAGTGAGGCTAAGACCATCATTGATAAGTTGAATGTAGGTTCTCTTAAACTTGATGAAGTGCTTCGTCAAGGAAAATCCTTCGGAGATCGATATGATTTGGGCTTCAGTCCTAGTGCTAGCACATCAAAAGCTAGTGCAAGCAATGTTTATGAAAGCCACTGAAACTCCTACTGAAGGAACTATTGTGAGACAGGTTACGAAGGTATCAAAATCATTCATATTTGTCATTTTTGTGATAGGAAATGTCACATCAGACCCAAATGCTTCAGATTCATTGCTTATTTGAAGAAAGTTTTTAAAAATCATAGTTTTGTTGCTAATGTAAATCATAATGCTAACAATGGTTTCTCTTCTAAAAGAGTTTGGAAACCTAAGGCTGATGTGAACTGTTTTTGTATCTCATACTTCTTTGCTTGCATTTCAAAATGATCTTTGATATCTAGACAGTGGTTGTTCAAGTCATATGACAGGTAATAAATCTATCTTGATTGAACTTGAATTGGTTGATAGTGGACATGTCACTTATGGAGATGGAAAGAAAGGTAAAATTCTTGGCAAATGGTCAATTGTGCTTCCTGATTTTTCCTATTTTGAAAGATGTCTTACTTGTTGATGGTTTGAAAGCTAATTTGATTAGTATAGTCAAATTTGTGACAAATATTTTTTGGTTCAATTCTCAAAGGACAAGTGTCAAATCTTGAATGGTAAAGGTGTTTCTCTACTTGAGGGATAAAGGTCAAATGACAATTGTTACTTGCTTTCTAACCGTGTGTCATGTTTTAGCTCAAAAATAGATTCCACAAACTTGTGGCATGAGAAACTTGGTCTCATGAACTTCAAGGACTTAGGGAGACTCTCAAAGAAGGAAGTGGTTAAAGGACTACCAAAACATGAACTTCCAAAAGGTAATGTATGTGGTCCATGTCAACAAGGTAAGCAAATCAGGATATCTCATAAAGCTTTATCTAATCTCAATACCTCATGTGTTTTGGAATTGCTCCATATAGATCTAATGGGTCCTGTGCAAACCAAGAGTTTGGGAGGTAAGAGATATGTGTTTGTTTGTGTTGATGATTTTTCAAGGTATGCTTTGGTTGATTTTTTACGTGAGAAATCTTATTCATTCAATACATTTCCAAAATTGGCTAAAAGGTTGCTTGTTGAGAAGAATTCAAAGGCTACAAAAATTGTGAGAATTAGAAGTGACCATGGAAAGGAACTTGAGAATACTTATTTTGCAAATTTTTCTAATGCGCAAGGCATATTCCATGAATTTTCAACACCAAAAGCACCTCAACAAAATGGTGTTGTGGAAAGGAAAAACAAAGTGCTTCAAGAGATGGCTAGAGTGATGCTTAGTGCCAAAAAGCTCCCTACAAGACTTTGGGCCGAAGTTATCAACACGACATGTCATATTTCCAAAAGGGTTTATCTAAAAAAAGGTACTATTCAAACTCCCTATGAGCTGTGGAAAGTAAGAAACTTGATCTCACTTGCTTTCATGTGTTTGGATGTAAATGCTACATTTTAAATGATAGAGAGAATTTAGGTAAGTTTGATTCTAGGAGTGATGAAGGAGTTTTCATTGGTTATTCATCTAATAGTTGTGCATTTAGGATCTATAACATGCGTTCTTAAAAAGTCTTAGAATCTATTAATTTGTGTTTAGTGATGCAGAAGATTTTTCATAATATTCTCAAGAATGTGAAATTCAAAACATATATGTTCCTCGTTTGCCCACACAAGATGGTGTGAACACTACTAAATCTCGTGAACCTAAACCTTCATCATATATGTTGTCATCTACTTCTAGTCCTAAAGCAATAGGATCTGTTCCTTGCAAAGAATCATCTGCTGATTCATCATTGCAAACTAAAGGGATTGAGCTGGTTGTTGATCTTTCTAATGAGAGTATTCAAAAGAGAAATCAAAGAAGAAAAGATACACTAACTTGGTTTCAAAAAGCTTATCCACCTTCAAAGTTGATTGAAGATCCAAATAAGGTAATGGTTACAAGAAGGAGAAGACAACATGAAATTAACCATCTTTGTTATGTGTGTCTTGCAGAGCCGAAGAATGCCAAACAAGCTTTGGAAGATGAAAATTGGATTGAGGCCATGCAAGAAGAATTAGAACAATTCGAAAGGAATGGTGTTTGGATGCTTGTACCAAGACTATAGGGAATCAACATAATAGGTACCAAATGAGTTTTTAAAAATAAAACTGATGAGTTTGGTAATGTTGTTAGGAACAAAGCTAGGCTTGTAGCTCAAGGATATACTCAAGTTGAGGGAATCGACTTTGATGAAACTTTTGCCCCTGTTGCTCGACTTGAATCAATTCGCTTGTTGCTTTTTGTTGCCTGTTGCCTCAAGATCAAATTGTTTCAAATGGATGTCAAAAGTGCCTTCTTAAATGGAATGCTCACCAAAAAAGTATATGTTGAACAACTGGTTGGCTTTCAAGACCCCCACAAACCTGATCATGTTTCAGATTGAAGAAAACACTTTATGGTTTAAAACAAGCTCCATAGGCCTGGTATGAATGGTTGACAACTTTCCTTCTTGAGCATAACTGTGAATAAGGTAATGCCAACAAAACCCTCTTTATCAAGCATGCTAAAAATGAGATTATGTGTGCATAGATTTACGTTGACAATATTGTGGTTCTACATCTCATTCACATGCACTTGAATTCATTAGCCTAATGAAAAATGAGTTTGAGATTAGTATGGTAGGGGAATTGAATATATTTCTTCGCCTTCAAATTAAACAAATTCAATCTCCTTATCCACTGCCGAGGCTGAGTACATTGACGCAGGTTGTTGTTGCACTCAAATTTTATGGTTAAAGCAAATGTTGAATGATTATGGTGTTGATCAAGATTGTGTGACAATTTTTTGTGCTAACACGAGTGCTATTAACATCTCTAAGAATCCAGTTCAACATTCTAGAACTAAGCATATTGACATAAGACATCATTTCATTAGAGAGTTAGTTGAGGAAAACATCATTGCACTTGCACATGTGAACACAAAATCCCAATTGGCTGATTTATTTACAAAAGCACTTTTGTTTTCTTAAGGAAGTCCATTGGACTGCTTCAACATGAATAGTTTTCCATTTCAGTTGATAAATAAAGCATGAACATTCTACTTTTATTTTTGTTTGTCAAGATTCCTTGATCTATGCTAGCACTCTAATTGACATTCATTTTCTCTTATCTGTGTGCTAACTCTAGTTTGTTGTGTCCACTGAAACTCTCTCTATAACATGACCTCATCTCATCATGAGTTGATTGTTCATTTTGTCACCATTATGAAAGAGCCACCTTGCCTTAAGTGTGAAAGTTATTTTGAGTAATTTTCTAATTTGTAGACCCTATATCTTGGAAAATCTACCACTAAGAGGACTACCTTCTTACATGTGTGAAGGGCAAGTGTGAAAGCTATATTTTGGTTACATTTATGAGAGTTATTTGCCCTCTAATCAAAATGAAAAGAAAAATATTTATTTTCTATGCTGAAAAAGAAAAACACAAGATATAGCAAGGCATGAGGGAAGGGGGAGCTTCTCTTACAAAATTTAAAATTGACCAATGTGTCATTTTACCCTTGAGGAAACTATCACACACTAAGACAAGCTCTTGGAAATTTATGTCTCTTGTGTGTGGGTAAGCTAGTGGTGTTTTGATTGTATTATGTTGACAACTTTCATATGAGTTTTTATGCCGTTTAAGATTGAAAATATCATTTAATAGGATGATTTGCACAGATTGACTGTCTTAACTTTAAAAAATTCAAGTGAAGCACTTATGATTTTAATTTTATGTTGTTAGAAATTGTTTCAATAAAGTCCAATCTTTTGAAAATTTCTAATGTTCTTTTGGGATGTTGTGCGCTTACATGATTGTATATGTACACTCACATAGGATAGAGTTCTAATTTTGGTAGAACTCTTTTTAGGGCATCAGAATCAATGCTTGTCATAATTGTTAGCGCTAATCTTTTTTTTCGCATCAGTCTTCACATTTCATAACCATTTTGCGCCGCCTGAGTTTTTCAGTCTTCACGCTTTTTTCTCTCAAATTTTCTCACTGATTTTTTTTTTTTTTTTTTTTATCTTTCTCTCATGGATTCAAGAAAGAAAGCAATAGAGGACCCAAAAAGAAAAGAAGGATCTCTAGGAAAGGGATTCTTAGCAATGAAGAAGGCTAGATTGCGTAGTCAAATGCCGTCGAAAAACCATACTTCTCCAGCGAGTGATTCAGATTCTGAAGAGGGAAGTCAAGAGAATTAGTCAAACCACTCAGCCACCCCTAGTTCATCGCTTGTTTCCAGTGATCACCAAAACTTGAAGCGCCCACAAGAAGAGTTAGCCTCTACTTCACCAGAGAAGTCACCAAAAAAATCTCCTTCGGCATCTAACAACACTTTTGACAACACCCCGATAGCCACTCTCAGATTGCGCAAGGAAGCTTCTCAAAAAACTGCACCATCAAAACCTCTGACTTTAGCAAATTTGGCTAAGAAGAATGGAAAGGCTGTTATGGAAGAACCCTTATTTGGTAACATCTCTCCATTTGTTTTACCTGCTGCTGAAACTAGATTTAAGAGCTACATTGTCAAGATGACAATTGTGAGTGCAGCCAATGTTAGGTTAGAAGATTTTAATGAATTCCATGCAGTGATGAAGAAAAGAAAATGGCTAGGAACCATTACAAGCCCGACTGCCCTTGTCCAAACTCTTGGTCAAGACTTTTACGCCAATTTTGGCTTGGACAATGCTGACCGAATTCAAATGAGCACAATGATAGAGTTACCAAGTGTTTAAAACTTATGCAAAATGGGTTGCTTGTTCAATTTAGTGTAAATGAGTTGTGACAACTTAATTAAAACTACATCAAATCAAGTAAAGAACACGCTCATTTTTACATGGTTTGGCATCAAGCCTACATCCATGGGACCACATCCAGAGAAAGCAAATTCTATATGAAATACTTATGAGTTCAAATACAAAGCAAGATAACTAAAGTTGTAAAACACTCCCTGTTTTCTACACAACAACTTTATCTTCTTTGGTTGAACTTCAAGTCATCACAGTAAGCTTCACGAACACAACAACTCATGTTGAAGAAGAGCTCCTCTCAAGATTCAACAATGAAGACAGGATAGCATCTTACACACAAGCTCTTATCATAATGAAACAGCATCCAAAGATCTCACACAAGGATAAATGAAGAGGGTAATTCTAAGCCTACCAAAGCATAGTTAGAAACCTTAACAAAATAAGAACCTCGAAGAATATTCAAAGAGGGAAAACAAATGTAATCAGGGTCCTTGAGTAGAAAAAACTAGAAATGGGTGAATATAAAGAGATCAATACGTCAAGGGTTAGGCGACAAAAAAGTTAAATATTAACTTTTGTGTTTTTGTTTTTGCACAAGAAATTTTGGGACCACAGACAAAAGCAATTTTCCTTTTCTCACACAACAAATAAATAATGGACAAGTGTAAAAGAAAAAAACAGAGTATCCACAAGGAGTAATATTGTCCAAAAGGGAAAACAAGTGCGTGAAGTGTGATTTGAGAAACAAAAAAATCTACCAGACGCATTGTCAACACATACATGCTAAAGAGCTCACACTTGTGAAGGTGTTTACCTTTAGTAAGTGTGCACACAATGGTAGAAGATCAAAAATTGTGCATGACTCAAAAATAGGATCATAAGGTGACAAAAACACTAACAATCTCCCCCTTTGTCACTTATGATCAAAGCACACTTCAAAGACAATAAACGAGAAAAACATTTTTCAAAGTAAGAAATTGAAAATACAAAAACAACACCACCCCACCCCCCCCAAAAGCAAAACAAGTAAAGAAGGAAGTTACCAAAGGATTTCCAAATGAGGTAGATCAGCATGTCAATCAAGAGAATCTGCATACCAAGGGAGAGATTAGCAATAAAACATAACTCATAGAACCAATCTGATCATTAGCAACATAAGCAATAACAAATCACACAAAAACATTCACAAAAAGGTTATAGACTTCTGCATAAAGAAAAAAAAACTTAAAGTATGATCACATAGAAACAACAGTGATCAAAATAACAAATAGTCAATAAAAAAGCAAAAAAACATAGTAAAAAGAATAAAGTCTTGGAGTTAAAAAAAAAAAAAATTGCTCTGCAACTTCAGCATCATCTCCCCCTCTTTGATAATAAGTGATCAAATTTTGTATCGAGAAGATCTTCTGGTGGGGGGCTTCCGACCAACAGTTTTGACACAAGTTCTGATAGGTGTACAAGCTGAAGAAGGATCAGCTACAGAGCTGGACACAAGAGCAAGGGTGTCAACATTAGGGGCATCTTCTATAGTTTGAGAAATAGTAAGAGAGGTCACGTCTTCATGTTCTTTTTCCCTATTTCATGGATCGATTTTAGGAACAGGCATAGAAGCAGAGGTTCCTTTTGCATTTTCCTCAACTGCAATTCCAAACTCAATTTCATCCACGGTGTCTTTATCATTATTTTCTAGAATGTCTTCGAGAATAACTAGATTTGGATCTTCAAGGACAACATTTTCACAGGTAGCGTTGGCGTTCAGATCAGCTTGAGGTTCAATAGGAACAGTAGTAACTTCAGTAGGAATAGAGCCATCAGGGGCATCCTTGGAACCACTTAAAGATCCTTTACTCAAAAGCTCAGCTCTGGTTTCTTTAAGAACAGTTCCATGGGAGTCAACACAAGCCAGCAAGGTGGTGTGAAAAGAATCCACTTTCTGATCAAGAGCCTACAACAACTCAAACAATTTGGACTGCCAAGCACTGGATTTTACAGGAGGTGTTTAAGAGGATGAAAGTACATCAACAACAGGGACAACAGGCTTAAGAGTCTTAGAAGAGATACTTTTAATTTTAAGATATGATCATTTGACTGTTTTGGAGCCCCATAAGATCAACAAACCTTATGACCAGAGACGGGAAAGGCAGAATGAAAGCTTTCCATTTGGACTCACCAACAGTCTTAATCAATTTGTTAATGAGAGAAGCAAGGTTGATTTTCTTTCCTTGCACAATGCCATACAATAATTGGGCTTTATCAAGTTTGATAGACGAGTTATGCCTAGATGGTGACCAGTTGGTGATGGTGATTTTGAAAAGAGTCTTGTACAAGGATGTGAGCACATTGGCAGGAAGGAAGCCACTGTCAAGCTAAACTGTCACAACGCCACCACTAAGGTCATTAGCTATAAACCTATGCTCCTCTATAGGGACAGTTAGATCATCTTTGTTCTTCACAACAGGGAGCTTTAACACTTTTCTAATCACTTCAGGGGTAAAATCCATCCAGATACCACTTACCCAAACTTGGTTTTTGTGATAGAAGGTCTGGTCAATGTCTTTCCTAAAGTGTGCATAAAATTCTTACACAAAACCCTAACATGGTGGCACAGATTTCACCACGATTGATTTCCATTTTCGATCAGCCACAATTTTGGCAATTTCAAGGAACTCATAGAGTTCCACATTGGACTCATAAAAAATGGGTCTAAAAACAATAAAGTCTTTAAACATAGATGACGTGCTGTCGTAGGCACCCAGAATTAAAACCTAAAAATACACGTAGTAGTGTAAGTCAGGGTCGATCCCACGAAGAGTGTCTAGCCGAATTTGATGTTATGTGAACAAAGCTGGGGGGTTTTGTGTAAAACAGAAAACAATCTCAGCAAAAACAAAAACAATTTAATTCGAATTCAATTAATATAACGAAACTTGGTCTCCGTCAACATCCACCATCGGAATCTTACAACTGATCATTGACGCGAAGATAATCAATTCACACATTGAATATTCACCGTTGGAACTAATTTCCTATCTCTCCTTAATAGTAATTAATCAGGAAACAAGCGATCCTAATTAATCTTACCCCTAAACAACCCTAGACAAGCGCTCAAGATTTAATCTAGTGGCAGCCTTAAGAATTAGAGAGATCGATGAAGCTAAACAACACAAACACAAGCGGTTGTATTTAATTTAGTTGAATGTTCTTCGTAAGGTTATTAATTCCTGACGCAGCAAATTACTAACCCTAATTGCTTCGCAAGTTGGAGGGATCAAACAATTACGGATTTGATATCTAACTTAGCAGTAGATTGCGACAATTAATAAACTAGTAGGCCTCCCTAGTAATTAAATGAAACAATCATAAAATTAGGCATAGAAAAACATCCAATACTCAAACACGAAAATTGAACACAAAGAAAATTATATTAGATCTCACAGTTTATCGATTCCGAGGCTTCCGTTTACTTCGACCAAGTTATCAAAATCAGCCTCTCATGGCCATCACCGAATTACAGAGGAAAAGTTCAGAGAAGACCAGAGAGAGGCGTGTGTCCACCAAAAAAAACTAATCTGATCTCCCCTTCCAAAAATCTAATTCAAGTGTTTGAATTCAACTCAATCTCCTAAAATATTCTAATATCCTAAAATCAATTATCCTAATCTGATTCTAATTAATTGAAAATACAATAAAGTCTTAAAAATAAAAATAGGAAAGTGATGTGTCCAGCTGTAACTCGTGTGCCACATGTCTTCAAATCTTCCAATAATAAACTGCCTCTTGGACTTGCATTACAAGGCAGAATGTTCCAGAACATCGGCAGTGCAGATGCGTCAACTTCAAGCCCAATTACAACATTGATGCAGCAATTATCTCTCCAAACTCAAAACATAAAAGTTGTAGATATATTTCTTAGCGTTCTACAGCATTTTGAATCATCTCAATCGGAGCTCAGATGAGAGAGTTATGCCCAAAATACGAAACAACGTCAAAACTGTCCGAATTCACTTAATTAGTTCCGTTTTGCAATTAACGCTCCCATTTGCTTCCTAAGTCAAAATAGAATAAAAATCAGTAAATTTTAGAAAAAAAATAGGTATAAAAGACTAGGCATTAAGGGGGGTAAATATGACATTTTGCATTCTCATCAATAGACTTAGTAGAAAGAGAAACAAAAATTTTTCGTTTACCTAAAACCTCAGATTGAGGTGGCGCTTTCACCTTCTTTTTGCCCTTGGCAATCTCAGCTTGTTTCTTCTTCTTCGTTTGGGATACAGCAGAGGAACCTTTCGAGTGTTTCAGTCTCTTTATGTGAGGTTGATCATCGGATAGAGTGGTCTTGAAGATGAAGATTTTGACACCAATTTTGAGATAGAGGGGGTGTTTTCACTTGAAGAGAAGAGTGCGCACTTTCCTAGGTATGTGAGGACTGCCTTGTTCTTGTTCTCTTCTTGGCTTCAGCAGCCTTCCTAATGTCGTCAACGAATCCTTGTTGATGTTCCATTGATTCTCGCAAAAAGGTTGTTATGGGAGAATATTAAGAGAAAAGTATGAATAAAAAAAATGTACTTTGGATATGACTGCTGAAAAGAACAAAGTGCAACTTTTTAAAAGAGAAAAGTACGCAACCGTATAAAAACGTAGTTTTTCCTTTTATTATTGAAGACAATGTGAGCACATCAAAGTCATGTGCACACAACAAACAAAAGTCCCACATGTGATAACATAATTGTACAAAGTTCACACAGCGAATCATACACAAAGCACTATAATAAAAAAGATACTTAGGAGAGAAATCAAGGTCAGAAAGCTATAAACATGTGCACACAAGAACTCTCAAAGTGGTGACATTGGACCAAGACAAGAGACAAGAGACACAAAACAAAGAAAATGTAAAAGAAATTACCATGAGATCAATTTCATAAACAAAAATTTACAGTGGCAAGTATTGTCAATCAATGTGACATGAGAGAAAAGATCACCAATCTAGGGGATGCTGAAGAAATGATCTCAATCAAGCTGCCTTCACACACGAGCAATTATTTTTCTTATCAATCGATGAGCAAGAAAGCATAGATTCTTTGTTATAAGTGTGTGTGGTGTCCTCAAAGGGGAGCTTGACTCATTGGTCAAATAAACATCTTTAGTCTCCCTCTTCCCTCATGCTCCTAAATCAATTCAACTAAGTTATTTTTTATTTCTTTTTCAATGAAAAATTCAGGCATAAACAGAATAAAATCTCTCAAATAGAAACCAAGTGTAGCTTTCACACTTGCAAGGAGGTAGCCCTCTAAGTGGTAGATCTTCCTAGGACACAAGGATCACTACATCCTAAAGGATTACTCACTTATGACTTTTACACTACAAGCAAGATAGCTCTTTCACTTGGTGATGAAGTCAAGCAATACAGACTCATAGAGAGATCTTAAGACATAAAGGCTTTTATATAGAAAGAACAGGGTGAACACATTTTAGCACCATGCTACCACAAGGCTAAAAAAAATTCTCAATCACCAACACGAATTAAAAGAATACTTGCAACAATAAAAGGTTGGAAATTAGTCTCATGGCATTTATAAGAAAAGATAGAGACATTACTCAATTTGAATAAGTCTAATGGGCTTCCTCAAATTTACAAAAGTTTGCGAGTCTAAAGCCTTAGTTGTGTTAACATGTGCAAGAGTGATCACATTCTCATCAACTAAATCTCTTATAAAATGATGTTGAATGTCAATGTGTTTGGTTCTGGAGTGCTGAACAAGATTTTTAGAAATGTTTATTGCAGTAGTGTTATCACAAAAGACAGTTATGCATTCTTGATCAAATCCATAATCACATAGCATTTGTTTTAACCAAAGAACCTGTGTGCAGCAACCAACAACTATATATTCAGCTTCCGCTGTGAAGAGTAAGATTGAATTTTATTTCCTGCTATACCAAGTGATCAGGTTGTTGTTGAGAAAGAAACATCCTCCAAATGTGCTTTTTCCATCATCCAAGCACCCTACCCAATCAACATCACTAAAAACTACAAAAGAAGAGTAGGATTAGAATCATAAGAAAACCAAAGCCCAAAATCTGATGTTCCAGCAACATATTTCATAATCCTCTTAATAGCTTTAAGATGAAACTCAGTAGGATTAGATTGAAACCTAACACACACACTTACACTTAAGCACAAATTAGGCCTGCTTGCTGTCAAATACAAAAACTCCCTATCATGCTTCTAAACAACTTATTATTAACCTTTTTACCTTTTTCATCCTTGGAGAGTCTAAGAGTGGAGCTCATTGGGGTGTTAGCATGCTTGGAAAATTCGAGATTGAATCTTTTGAGCATGTTTTTGGCGTACTTAGACTGGGAGACAAACATACCTTAATCAATTTGTTTAATTTGAAGACCAAGGAAAAAGCTAAGTTCTCCCACCATACTTATCTCAAATTCATCTTTTATTAAAGCAATAAATTGTTCTAATTAAGTGTGAGAAGTGGAACCAAAAACAACATCGTCTACATAAATTTGAACACACAAAAATTCACCTCTTTCATGCTTTATGAATAAGGTTTTGTCAGCATTACCTCTAATGAAATCATGATCAAGAAGGAAGAAGGTCAACCTGTCATACCATGCTCTCGGTGCTTGCTTCAACCCGTAGAGTGTTTCCTTTAGTTTGAACACATGATCAGGCTTATGAGGATCTTGAAATCCTATTGGTTGCCCAACATAGACTTCTTCCATCAGTATTCCATTAAAAAATGCACTCTTCACATCTATTTGATAAAGTTTCAGCTTCATACAATAAGCAACTCCCAGCATTAGTCTTATGGATTTGAGCCTAGCCACTGGTGCAAATGTTTCTTCGAAATCAACTCCTTCAAGTTAGGTATACCCTTGTACAACAAGTCTTGCTTTGTTTCGCATAATGTTTCCAAACTCATTTGATTTATTCTTGAAAATTCATTTCATTCCAATAACATTAATCCCTTTAGGTCTGGGAACCAGCCTCCACGCGTCATTTCTCTCAAACTGTTCTAGTTCTTCATGCATAGCAACAATCCAACAGTCGTCTTCAAGAGCCTTCTTTGCATTTTTAGGTTCTAAAAGGGAAACATAGCACAGGTTATTAAGTTCACTCAATTTTTTATGCCTAGTGACCATTACCTCATCCAGATTTCCAATCACTGTAGATGGTGGATGAGTCTTTTTAATATAGGAAGGTGGTTATCTAGTTTTGGGTGTCTTTTGTTAAGTGATTTCATCAGATAAATCAACCATCAATTCAAGTCCTTATCTCTCTGGGAGAGATCCTTGTTGAGCTGTAGAGGTGTTCACTTCAGATTTTGACGTGGTAACATCTTTTAGGGGACTTGGAATGGGCACATTGTCACAATCAGTAGTCACATTAAGAAGTGATGTTAAGTCATCAATGTCATCTTCATGAGAAAACTGTGGAAATCTTTTAAATCAAAGAAAACCACATTAAATGATTCAATTATGCGTTGGTTCTCATATTGAAAATCCTATATGCCTTACTATTTGAAGAGTATCCAAGAAAACACCTTCATCACTTTTGGAATCAAATTTTCCTAGGGGATCTCCATCATTCAACAGATAGCACTTGCACCCAAAAACATGAAAGTAGGATAGATTAGGCTTCTTACCTTTCCATAACTCATATGAGTGTGAGAGGTACCTTTCCTTAAAAAAACTCTGTTTGCAATGTGACATGCAATGTTGATTGCCTCAGCCCACAATCTTATTGGTAATGTTTTGTCATTTAACAATACTCTTGCATTTCTTGAAGAACTATATTCTTTCTCTCCACAACTCCATTCCGTTGAGGTGTTCTTGGAGCAGAACACTCGTGCCATATACCCTACAAATCACAAAAATTGGAAAAATAAGTGTTCTCCAACTCTTTTCCATGATCACTTCTTATCCTCACAACTTTCTTCACCTCACAATTTTGTTCAACTTGAAGTATTTTGATCAGATTTTGAAAAAGTTCAAATGTATCAGACTTTTCCCTTGAAAAATCAACCCAAGAGAATCTAGAAAACTCATCAACACATAGAGACAGATCTCTTACCTCCTAAACTTTCAGTTTGCATAGGCCCCATCAAATCCATATGAAGAAGTTATAAAACACATGAGGTATTTAACCGAGACAAGGATTTGTGAGGAAACTTAGTTTGGTTACTTTGTTGGCATGGACCACAAACCTTACCTCTTGGGAACACAAGTTTTGGCAAAACTTTCGCAACACCCTTTTTGGAGAGTTTCATAAGATCTCTAAAATTTATGTGTCCAAGTTTTTTGTGCCAAAAATCAATATCATCTGATTTTTAACTTAAACATGAAACTTTGTTAGTCAAAATATAGCAATTATCATTTGATCTCTTTCCCTTAAGAATAGAAGTACCATCATCATTCAACACTTGACACACATTTTTTGAAAATTTCACAACACATCCTTTATCATAGATTTGACTTATTCTTACAAGATTAGCTTTAAGACCTTCAAAATAAAATACATAATTCAGAACAAGGAAACCAGGAATAACAATAGATCTTTTTCCAAGGATTTACCTCTTTTGTCATCACCATAGGTCACATGTCCAGCCTCAACAAATTCAAGGTCAGTCAACAAACCTTTATTACTTGTCATGTGCCTTGAACAGCCACTGTCAAAGTACCATTGGTCATTTTGAAATGCAAGCAATGATGTATGAGCAACCAAACAATTGGTACTAGGCTTAGGTCTCCATATTTTTCTATTTTTGAAAAAAATTATTTTGTTGTGGGGTTTTGTGAGAGGGAAAAACATGATTTCCAATGCATCTTTTTAAATATACAATGAGCTTGAAACAATTTGGTCTAATATGACCTTTCTTTTGGAAAAAATGACAAACAGGAGTAAATATTTTTACTTAAAGAGAGCATCAGGAGGTGCAATAGAAACATTTTGGTCTGAAACTGTGTTGACAGTGGCGGTCGGAACTGGTTTTGAGGTGCTCGCCTTAATGAAAGGGGTCACACCACGTTTGGAAGAACTTGCTCTGGAAAAACTCAATCTAGTTTTGTCACTGAAAGACTTCCCTTACCCAAGAACTTCATCGAGTTTATAAGAACCTGTATTCAATCTTTCAACAATGGCCTTGGCTTCAGTTAGTTCATTTAAAGCTTGATTTAACAAAAGTTCCTTGTTGGATAAATCAATAAACACAACTATCAATTTATCATTCAACACTTTTTTATCTTTTATGAAGGGGTTAGTTTTCAAATTCAAGGGATTTGATCTTCTTGATTGCTTTCACCCATGACTCATACATCTTATCATAAGCCTCTCGCTGCTTCTTATAAACATCACTTGACTCAACTGAGGACGCGCTCCTACTGTCTTATTGGTTAGTCGTAAAAGCCAAGAAGTTTTCACCCTCATTAATGTCATCACTTCCACTCCCACTGTTCTCACTTTCACTTAGTGTGGCAGCCATGGCTTTTCTCTTTTTCTTTAGAGTGTTCGCACACTCTGACTGAATGTGTCCATACCCTTCACATTCATAACACCTGATGCCTTTGTTTTTCTTGTCATTATCTCTCAAAAATCATTTCGAGAAGGCACCTTGACCAACTTGGTCAGAAGACTTCTTCATAAAAGGTTGTTTACCCTTTTTGCTCAACTTAGGTTCTCTCATATTCTTTTTCAAAAATTTAGCAAAATTCTTTGTGAGCAATATGCACTCATCTTCCTCACCGTCACTATAAACAACACTCACAGTAGATTCATATGTTACCTCATGCTTTAGAGTGAGACCCTTTCCCGGTTTCTTCTTCCATCGTTTCAGATTGAGTTCGAAAGTCTGAAGTGACCTAATGAGTTCATCCAGCTGCATCTCATCCAGATTTTGGCATTCTTCGATAAAGGTTGCTTTGGACATGAACTTCATAGGTAGAGAACACAAAACTTTCCTGACAAGTTCAGCATTAGTATGAATCTTACCCAAAGCAAAGCATTCATTTGTAATATCACACAACCGACTATGAAAATCAGTGATAAACTCATCATCATGCATGAAAAGATTCTCATAATCAGTAATCAATCTCCTAAGTTTGGTCTTTTTAATTGTGTCATTCCTTCATTCTTGACTTGGAGTTTGTCCCATGCATCTTTAGCCATTTAATAGTTGGCTATGTCTTTCATTTGGCCAATACTGACAGCATTAAAGAGTGCATAGAGAGCTTTAGAGTTGAAATTAGACTCTTCCAACTCAGCTTTGGTCCATTGATCAAGCGGTTTTTGTAATAGCTTCTTTCTACTAGTATACTTAGAAAATATAATATGAAAAACATACTTGCATAAAATATAAAAAGTAGATGGGCCCAAAAATTTTCTCTTCACTTGACATATAATTATTTACAAATACAAAATAGCATATACAAAAGCTTTGATAACGGTGGACAGTAGTGCCCTTTCTCTTCACTTTTCGATGTCCATCCGACCGCTTCTCACTTATTTCCTACAACACATGGAAAAACAATGGGGTGAGCACTAATTACTCAGTAAGTAAATCCTCCATTCTTCTATCCTCGCAACATCCTCTTTGGTTCTTTCCTTACTCTATTCTTTTCTTCTTCATTCTTTCTTTCTTTTTTCTCTTTTCTTTCTTTCTAATTCTCTCTGTTCTTTTTTTTTTTTTTTAATTATTCTCACTAACCATGATGGAAATCATGGCAACATGCATGGGTGAGATGCACATGCACTAATGCAAAGAAATGCATTTTCTTTATTCTTTTCTTTTCTTTCGTTTCGTTTCTTTCTTTTTCTTTTCTTGCTTGCTCAAGCTTTCTCATTTTTTCTCACTCTTTCTTATTCTTGTTCTTGTTCTTTCTTATTCTTATTCTTTCTTATTCTTTGCCGATCAGACTCGGTCATTGCATGGATTTGGAACCCTAGCCGTGTGAGTGAGTACAGTCCTCATCTGCATGCACTCTTGCGGGCTGTACAAATTCTTTCTTCTTCTTAGGCCACTCAATTAAGGTGGCGTGCATGTAGGAAATTCTTCTTGGTACAACCCTCATCCACATACACTTTTACGGGCCGTACAAATTCATCTCCTTATGCCGCTCACTTAAGATGGCGTGTATGTGGGAATTTCTTCTTCTTGTCACCCACGGGTTCCCCATCGCAACAACTTATTCTTTTCTCTTCTTTAGCACTTTTCTTTCTTTAATTCTTTAGTTCTTTTCTTTCTTTCTCTTTATTCTTAGGATTCTTTATTCTTTCTTTAAATTCTTATGCATATGCAAATATATGCATGTGGATGGCTCATGCTTATGGTTCTTTCTTAAGTGCAAACATGTAATGCAAATATGCATTGTTGCACAAAATAAGTTTTCTCTACTCATGCATATGCTTCTCTTAGGCATTTGATCAAACAATAAACATGCATACTTAAATTCTACTCAAACTATAATTCTACTTCTTTCGTAAACCATCCATTCTTGGAGCAAAACTCCTCTATATCAAGGTTAAACCTGGCCAAGAAAACACTTCCAATATTTGACTCAAATTCTTTCTAAAACTCAACCAAACTTCACTTGGTCTCCACAATCTCAACTCCACTTCTCATGGCCCAAAACTACTCATCAAAAGCCATCAATTCAACAATAGCATCATTCTCAACAATCAATCTCAAACTCATCAGCATATATATGCATATCAAATCATTTGATTACTTAAATCTTAACTTGGGTTGGATTTACTTACCTTATGCTTGAGTAAGTCCACAAGAATTCCTCTATCTTTGGTAGACTTGTTCTTTCACTCAAACCCTTTTAATGCTTAGGATCAAATCCCTATCAAAATCCAACCAAAAGCCCTCAATTTCCTTAGCAAATTGGATGAAGAGATGAGAGAAATGGAGAGTAGAAGTGGTGTGTGGGGTGTAGAGAATGGGAGGGTTTATGAGACTAAACCCTTAGTAGCTCATATAAATAAACATCCTTTCCCATTTTGCCCTTACACTTCTTAATAATTCCATCTTTGCCCTTTAATTCTTTACAATTACACCCCCATCTCCAATGCATTCTCCATGAAATTTTCTTACATTTCACTCCCCACTTTTCTTGCTAATTAGGGGTAGAATGGTCACTTTACCACTATGGAAGATTTCTCCACAAACTTCACAAGAAAATCAGTCGACTCTTCACCCAGCGAAGATTTTTCTTCGCCTCGGCAAAAAATTACAGAGCGTACATCACCGCGGCAAAGCTTATTCTTCGCCTCGGCGAAGTCTATAATTCACAACTTTGCCAATCCTTCATCAAAATCAGGGCATCCACAAAACAATATCAACATAACTACTTAACTAAGGGCGAACAAACAACATTTATAGGAAAATGAACACATATAAGTGATGTACCTCAAAGTGGACGTTATAGTTTTCCCTTGCCACCACCTTCTTCAGTCACAACTTGTGGTTCTTTCCAACCAACGACACAAACATTCCAAGCCTTTTCATCAATAGAATTTAAAAAGGCTTTCATCCTAGGTCTTCAGAAGGAAAAGCTAGTTCCCTCCAACAATGGTGGTCTATGAGTAGATCCACCTTCAGCAAAGAAACTCATGGTGACAGGAGAACAAACGTGGTCACACAAAACACGATGAGCAGATATGCTCAACCAGACTCAAAACAAAAAACAGCAAAGACAAGCACAAACTCAGATTAAAGATCTGACAAACAAGCAAGGATCAACTGAAATAACCCTTCAAAACGTGCTCTGATACCAAATGAATGTTTTAAAAGGTTACCAAGTTTTTAAAACTTATACAAAATGGGTTGCTTGTTAAATTTAGTGCAAATGAGTTGTGAAAACTTAATTAAAACATACATCAAATCAAGTAAAGAACACGCTCATTTTTACATAGTTCGGCATCAAGCCTACATCCATGAGACTACATCCAGAGGAAGCAAATTCACTATGAAATACTTATGAGTTCAAATACAAAGCAAGATAAACAAAGTTGTAAAACACTCCATGTTTTCTACATAACAACTCTATCTTCTTTGGTTGAACTTCAAGTCATCACAACAAGGTTTACGAACACAGCAACATCATGTTAAAGAAGAGCTCCTCTCAAGATTCAACAATAAAGATAGGACAACAACTTACACACAAGCTCTCGTCACAATGGAAACAACATCCAAAGATCTCACACAAGGATAAGTGAAGAAGGTAATTTTAAGCCTACCAAAGCATAGTTAGAAACCTTAACAAAATAAGAACCTCAGAGAATATTCAAAGAGGGAAAAAAAACGTAATCAAGTTCCTTGAAAAGAAAAAACCAGAAACGTTAGGGTTATAAAGAGATCAATACGTCAAGGGTTAAGGGACAAAAAAGTTAAATATTAACTTCTGTGTTTTTCTTTTTGCATAAGAAATTTTGGGACCACAAACAAAAGCAATATTCCTTTTCTTACATAGCAAATAAACAGTGGACAAGTGTAAAAGAATAAAATAGGGCATCAAGAAGGAATAATATTTTCCAAAAGGGAAAACGAGTGCGTAAAGGGTGACTTGAGGAAAAAAAATCTGCCAGACGCATTGTGAATACACATGCTAAAGTGCTTACACTTGTGAAAGTGTTCACCTTTAGTAAGTGTGCACATAGTGGCAGAATATCAAAAATAGTGTAGGACTCAAAAACAGGATCATAAGGTGACAAAAACACTAACATCTATGTTAGAAGACATTGGGTCCTGTATACTAAGAATGTTGTTAGGGATGCTCTTTGTCTGAAGAAGAGCAAAAAGAAATTTGACTTGAAGAGTTTAGACTTAGACAAAATTGTCAATGTTATCACTGGTGGCTCTGTTGCAATATGGCTTAAGACTGGTGTTCTACAACCTGGTGTGCTCACACCACTTTACAAATTGTTGTTTAAAAAATCTTTAACCAACTGGTCACCTTCCATGCACCATTCAACTATTCAACCAGAACTAGCACAACTCCTTTATGGAATTTCTTAAAGGAAAAAGATTTATTTGGCTGAGTTGATTTTTACTGGTGTTAGGGTGGCAACTCAATCCACTCATTCTCTACACATTCTGTGTTTTCCTTCATTGATTTACAAGATTATTTCCACATACAAGCCCAATTCTATGAAGTGGAACCTGTTTTGAAGATAAAGACTATAACCAAGAAGTCTTTTAGACAGCCTACAAGGAACTTGCCCTCAACTTCCACAACTAATCAAACTAGGACTAATACTTGGCAATCTAAGCATTTTGTTGCAATGCATGATTCAGAAACTTCAACAGAGACTATTTTCTAGTAAGTGAAGGAAATTCATATTTCCCTTAGTTTTCGAATGGACAAATTGAAGGCTGATTTGAAGAAAAAGCAAAAGAAGAAGAAGAAATATATTTCTCCTATTCTGATAGAACCTGCTGATTAGAATGAGGTGCCTCATATTGCTCCAGTTGCTTTTGTTGTCCCTCCTGCTCCTGCCCTGCCATGCCATGTCTGTTGAGGTTGATGTAGCTATGATTCAAGATGAAGAACATGCTACTCATAAAGATGAAGATAGCGACAAAGTTGTTAATCAGGAAGAACAACAAGCTACTAATGAAGAAGAAAATCACTAGAAGATGTAGCTACTCAAGATGATACCTATGTGCGCACTCACGATTCTCTTCCAGTCCAAGATGAAGCTGCTGAAACCTCCTCTGCTGCTATTCTAGAAGTTCAAGTAGAGGACTCTCATGTCACCATTTACGCAAAACCAAGAGGAAAGCTAGTTGCTCTTCCCTTCCCTCTCAAAAATCCTTAAGACTTATGAACAAAGAGGGGAGTAAGAAGCATGGGGGAGTGATTTTAATTTTTTTTTTTTAATTTTTTCCTAAACTTTGAACTGTTATCTCTCCATGAGGGAGTTTGTTATTTTGTTTGCTACTAGTTTTGTTTGTTTCTACAAAACCCTTTAGTTATCTTACTTTGATGTTTTATTTGTTTTATGTGCTAACCTTGAGTTCACATTTGTGTTGTTTTGTTGGTTATGTTTGTTTGTATGTTTGTTTTGCAAATCTACAGGTTTAATTGGCTGATTGAATCATGTTTGCACTTAATCCTTTTGTGTTCTTTGTTTTTTGTTAATAAGTTTGACAAAGGAGGAGAATGTGGAAAACTCATATTTGTCAAACTTATGAATTGTATGTGTGCACATATGTTCTGCATGCACACTAATTACCAGACTTGAGTCTTGACTTGTTTCGTTTAGAGTGTGTATGCACAACAGGTTGTGCTTTCACTCTGGATTAACATATTTGTAACCCAGCATGAGTTACATGTCTAATAAGGTGAAAAAAAATATTGTTGATCTTTGTCTCTCACTTTTTAGGACCTTTTTACATGTGTCATAACATCCTTAAATTGTCCTGGGGAATAAAGTACTTTTCCCAATTTGCTTTATGGTTGTAGTGACTCTTTCTAGCTAGTATACTTGGAAAATATACTATGATAAAAATACATAAGCATACAAGTGAAAGATAATGGGCCTGAAAATTTTCTTTATATATTAAATTTTGTACATAACAAAAATATTATATACAATAACTTAAAAACAGTGGATAGTAGTGCCATTTCTCTCCACTTCTCGACGTCCATCCAACCGCTTCTCACCTATTTCCTATAAAAACATTTAGAAACAACAAGGTGAGCACTAGTTGCTCAGTAAGTAAACCCACTAATCTACTCCTCTCTTTCCGTTGTTCAGATTCTGAGTTTCTTTCCTTACTTTACTCTTTTTCTTCTTCTCGATTCTTTCTTTGTTGTTTCTTTCTAGTTCTCTTAGTTCTTTCTTTGTTTTAACTTTCTTTGTTCTTTCTTTTTAGTTCTCCATGTTCTTTCTTTATTCTAATTTCTCATTACCCATGATAGAAATCATGGTATCATGCATAGGTATGATGCAAATGCACAAATGCATAGAGATGCATTTTTTTTTCTACTTTTCTATTTCTTATTCTGTTTTCTTTCTCTTTTTTGTGTTTCTTTCTTTCTATTTCTCTTCTTTCTATTCTTTCTTTCTTTTGTTCTTTTCTTTCTTCTTCTTTTCTTTTCTTTTTTTTTTTTTTCTTATTCTTTCCCGATCAGACTTGGTTGATGCATGGATTCGGAACCCTAGCCATGTGAGTGAGTACAGTCCTCATCTACATGCACTCTTACGGACTGTACGACTTGTTTTTCTTCTTAGGCCACTCATTAAAGGTGGCATGCATGTAGGTATATTCTTCTGGGTACAGCCCTCATCCACATGCACTCTTACGGGCCGTACAAATTCTTCTTCTTATTCTTAGGCCGCTCACTGAAGGAGGCGTGCATGTGGGAATATTCTTCTTCTTGTCACCCATGGGTTCCCCATCGCAACAACCTTTCTTTTCTTTTCTTTAGCACTTTTCTTTCTTTCTCTTTGTTCTTTAGTGTGCTTATATGCATGTATGCATGGAGATGGATTTTTCTTATTATTCTTTCTCAATTCTTAATGAAATGCAAAGATGTAATATTGCATGTAAACATGTCATTCTCTACTTTCTCTACCATCTAGAAACTCATTTCAAATTATTATACTATCATAACCATACATGCACTTCACTTTGGAATTTCATCAAACAAGTGGTATGCACAAATAAGCACTAGATTAGCTACACTTCTATCTCTTTTTCTAGCTACCGAAATTGGAACACAATTCTCTACAATTAACCTCAAACCTGGCCAGGAAATTCACACTTCAAATTTCTATTCCAACTTCTTCATAATTCTTCAAACTTCCACCAATTTATCTCATACTACACACTATTTCTCATGGTGGAATTCAACCAAACACTCAACATCAATTCTCAATACTTAAGCATATAAATACATATAAGGGAATTCTCTACTCAAGTATTGCTCAAATCAAGGGCTAGGGTTGGATTTACTTACCTTGAACTTCAGTACTTCCACTAGAATCTCTTTATCTTTGGTAGACTTCCTCTTTCTCTAAAACCCCAAGCATATGAACTATAAGAATTCAACACTTTAAAAATTAATCTCACATATGTTTGCAAGAATTCTTACCTTTGGATGCTTAGGATTGAATCTCTACCAAAATCCAACCAAAGTCCTCTAAATTACCTTGAAAATTTGATGAAGGAATTTAGAGAATTTGAGAGTGAAGGTGCCGTGTGAGGTGTAGAGAATGATAGGGTTTGTATGCTTGATCCCTTAATGTCCCATATTAATATGCATACTTTCCCATTTTGCCCTTACACTCTCTTGGAAATTCCATCTTTGCCCTTTAGTCAATTACAAAAATGCCCTTACCTTCATTGCATTCTCCATGAAATTTCCCTACTTTTCACTCCCCACATTTGTTAGGAAACGACCCGGTTGCGCAACGGAGAACAAAATTTTATACAACTGTAGATCATCCCTTAAAGCCCAAAATCAAGGCACAAATTTTACAGTTTATGTAATTGGAGCTCTTCCAGCTCACTGCACCCCCATTGAGACAAAATACAAACCTTGATTGCGATCGATAATCATCTTTGTCCGTTTGGAAACTAGCATCACTTTATCCTCTTACAGTGAGCTCATCTTCCCCTCCATAAATCAAGAACATATCCTTAGTCCTCTTCAGGTACTTAAGAATGTTCTCAATACTCAAGCATACAAATACATATAAGGAAATTCTCTATTAAAGGATTTCTTAAATCAAGGGCTAGGTTGGATTTACGTACCTTGAACTCAAGTACTTCCACTAGAATATCTTTCTCTTTGGTAGACTTCCTTTTTCTCTAAAATCCTAAGCGTATAAACTATAAGAACTCAACACTTTAAAAAATTAATCTCACATCTTTTACAAGAATTCTTACCTTTGGTTGCTTAGGATTGAATCTCTACCAAAAATCCAACTAAAAGTCCTCTAAAATACCTTGAAAGTGGTGAAGCAAAATAAGAGAATTTAAGATGAGAGTGGCGTGTGAGGGAGTAGAGAATGATAGGATTTGTATTCTTGAACTCTTAATATCTCATATTAATATGCATACTTTCCCATTTTTCCCTTACACTTTCTTAGAAATTCCATCTTTGCCCTTTAGTCATTTACAAGAATGCCCTCACCTTCATTGCATTTTCCATGAAATTTCCTTACTTTTCACTGCCCACATTTACAACTAATTAGGGGTAGAATGGTCGTTTTTCCCTTAAGGAAATTTTCTCTAGAATTTTCTCAAGATTTCCAACCAGTTCTTTGCCCCGGCTAAAATTTTTCTTCACCTCGGTGAAGCATTCCAGAGCATACGTCGCCATGGCGAAGCCTGTAAATTCTAGAACATGGTTTGGGCAGAGAGTTTGTTGTCGCGGCAACAAACTTCCTTTGCCGTGGCGAAGTTTGCAATTTCCCAATTTTTAGTCTTTCACCTTAACATAAGCAAAACTCAAGGAATTAATGGCATAAAAGCATAAATAACTTACCTTAATGTGGGTGTTACAATTCTCTCTCCCCCCCTCCCCCTTAAAAGAATTTCATCCCCGAAATTCAAATGAACAACTCTGGGTAACAGTTATGCATATCTTGCTCTACCTCCCATGTAGCTTCTTCGACTTTATGATTCCTCCATAGGACTTTCACTAAAGGGATACTCTTATCTCGGAGCTCTTTAACCTTTCTGTCCAATATCTATACTGGACTCTCCTCATAAACGAGATTCTCTTCTAAGTCCACTTCCTCTACTTCCAGTATATAGGAGGAATTGCTGACATATTTTCGAAGCATCCAGGCATGGAACACATTATGAACCTTGTCCATACTCGGTGGTGACGCTAACTTATAAGCTACTTTTCCTACTCGTTGTAACACTTCAAATGGACCAAGGTATCTCGGTGCTAACTTTCCTTTGCCACCAAAACGCATTACCCGCTTATAGGGGGAAACTTTCATAAACACTTTATCACCCACTTCGAACTCAACATCTTTTCGCTTCAAATCTGCATAACTTTTCTGTCTATTTGGGCTTGCTTCATTCTATTTCTGATCAACTTGACATCTTCTATCATTTTCTGCATTATTTTCTGCCCAAGAGTAGTATGCAAAACATCTTTCTCGCCTATCTCATCCCAATGTAGTGGAGATCTACACCATCTACCATACAAGGTTTCATAGGGAGCCATCTTAGTTGTAGACTGATAGCTATTGTTATAGGCAAACTCCACCAAGGGTAACATCTCATGCCAGGACATTCTATAATCCATACAACATGCCCTCAACATGTCCTCAAGTATCTGATTTATTCTCTCAGTCTAGCCATCTGTCTGAGGATGATAGGTTGTATTAAATGCCAATCTGGTACCCAAGTTTCTCTGTAAACTGGTCTCAAAAGCTGAAACAAATCTGGAATCTTTATTTGATACTATTGTCTTAGGCACCCCATGAAGTCTAACTATCTCCTTAATGTAAATTTGGGCCAATTGATCCTAGGTAGTACTTTCCTTTACTGGAAGAAAATGGGCTGATTTAGTTAGTATATCTACTATCACCCATATGGCATTAAACCCTTTCTGAACTCTTGGGAGACTTGTGATAAAATCCATCGATATACTCTCTCATTTCCATTCAGGAATGCTGAGTGGCTGAAGCAATCCTGACGGTCTTTGGTATTCTACTTTCACCTGTTGACAAACCAGACACTTAGCCACAAAATCACCAATATCTTTCTTCATACTTGGCCACCAATAACCCTTCTTTAAGTCATAATACAGCTTAGTTGCTCCAGGATGAGTAGTGTATGGTATGTCATGAGCCTCGGTAAGAATTCTCTTCTTTAATTCAGCATCTTGGGGAATGCATAAGCAATTCCTAAAATGGAGGACACCATTTAGCAGGTTGAATTCTGGTATCTTGCCCTCAAGCACTTGCTGACTTATTTTCTGACACCACTCATCGACAACTTGCTTTTCTTTAAGCTCTTCCAGTAAAATGGACTGGATTTCTAATCTAGCAATTTTTCTCGGTATCACCTCAATATGTTCTCTACACAATTCTTCTAATAATTCTTTCTGCCTTGTGAGTCGGGACAAATAGGCTTTTCTACTCAAAGCATCAGCTACTACATTGGCTTTCCTAGGCTGATATTTAATCTCACTATCATAATCTTTCACCAGCTGTAACCATCTTCTTTGTCTCATGTTTAGCTCCCTTTGAGTGAAGAAATACTTTAAACTCTTGTGATCAGTGTAGATATTACTCTTTGCACCATATAGGTAACGCCTCCATATCTTTAATACAAAGACTACAACTGCTAACTCTAAATCATGTGTAGGGTATCTCATCTTGTATTCTTTCAACTGTCAAGAAGCATAAGCTATTAAATGTCGTAATCTACACCCTCTTGAGGTAACACCAAAACGGGAGTAGTGGTTAATCTTTTCTTCAGCTCTTGAAAACTCTCTTCACAAGCATCTGACAATATGAAAGGAGTTCTCTGTTCGGTAAGAGTTGTCATGGGCTTAGCCAACTAGGCAAATCCTGCTGCAAACCGCCGATAGTAGCCTGCTAGTCCTAAGAAACTTCTAACTTCCTTTACTATCTTCGGCTTTTGCCATTCAAGAATTGCCTTTACTTTGCTAGGATCCACTGATATACCTTTTTTAGAAATAGTATGGCCTAGAAATATAACTTGATCCAGCCAAAATTCACACTTAGAAAATTTGGCAAACAACTTCTTGTCTCTCAATCGCTGCAGCACAAATCTTAAGTGTTTCTCATGCTTCTCTTTTGACTTGGAATAAACCAGGATGTCATTAATAAACACTGCTATAAATTGATCAAGGCAATCATGAAACACCTAGTTCATTAAATCCATAAAGACTGTTGGGGCATTAGTTAACCCAAAAGGCATCACCACAAACTCATAATGCCTAAAGCAGTCTTGGCAATATCTTGTTCTGCCACTCTTACTTGATGATAACCCAACCTCAAATCAATCTTTGAAGACATTGCTGCTCCTTTCAGTTGATCAAACAAGTCATCTACACGAGGCAACAGGTACTTATTCTTCACTGTCACTTTATTCAATTCTCTGAAATCTATACACAGTCGTAGAGATCCGTCTTTCTTCTTCACAAACAAAATTGGAGCTCCCTAGAGAGAATGACTAGGTCGGATAAATCCCTTGTCTAGGAGTTCTGGGACGTCACTACTTTGCACCACATGGGCAATATACCTAGAACACCTTTTTCTTAACATATTTCTAGCCTTTATACTACTGATTAACATACTCAGTTGATGCCCCTCTCCAAAACTAAACTTATCTCTATCATCAAGATTAAATCTTGCTTTCTTTTTCTGACAATCAATTTCTACTCCATACCTCCCTAAGAAATCCATGCCCAAAATAACATCAAAGTCGGGCATATCAAATACTATCAAATCAACTGGTAACTCTCTTCCATGGATCACTATGGACTCCCCTGGTAGCATCTCATGGGTCACCACATTAACACCATCAGGTAATTCTATCTTAATAGGCTGACTCACTCTAATAGGTTTCAAACCTAATCTTTCTAACATCCCATAAGTAATAAATGAGTGAATAGCTGTAGAATCAATCAATGCATAAAGAGGAATTGAATGTAATAGTAACTGACTGGTAACTGCGGATGGGTCAGCCTCGACTTCACTTTATGCCACTGTAAACACTCGAGCATTAGTACCTCTAGAAGTCTGTGTTGCGGGTGTAGAAGGGGCTTTACAATCTTTCATCAAGTGTCTCAGTTGTCGGCACCTATAACATACATTTTGACCTAACTCCCTTAAACACTCCCCTGGGTAAGTTCTCCTACACTTTGGACATGGGGAAAACTCAATAGTCCTTGGCTGTTTACTTTGCCAGTCTCTTATATTCTTCTTGGGCTGAAATTTCTTCTTATTTCTCACCTCCCTATTTCTAAAAACATCACTTCTCTCTCTCTATGGAGCGAGAGATGGCTCACTCGATCCCGTTGTTAATGGACTGGTTGGGGTGAGCTTATTCACAAAGATCTCAACCTGTAAGGCTCGCTCCAAAGCCTCACTATAAGTCCGAGGGGGCTTGGCACCTGCCATTACATCACAGGCTATTTATGGCTTTAGCCCATGCATGAACTTATCCCTCATTAGTTCTAGGGTACTCACTACACATGGCACAAACCTTGTCAGGGAATTAAATTTCATTGAGTATTCTTTCACTATATCGGTGCCCTACTACAAACCAATAAACTCTTGGATCTTTTCATGAACCCGGTCAACTATTCTATACTCAGCCTCAAATAATCACTTGAACTCTCCCCAGGTCATAACTGTTATCTCATGAGTATCTTCCATCAACTCCCACCAAATCTGAGCATCACCCCGAAATAGAAAACTAGCATACCAGATTTTTGCCCGGTTTGTCATGGGAAAAAGTGCCATCGTACGCTCTACGGACCTAAACCACTCCTCTGCCACTAATGGGTCCGTTGTACCTCTAAATTTTGATGGCTGGTGTTGGCTTGGTAGCCTAT
The DNA here is from genome assembly GCF_008641045.1 of Pistacia vera. Lineage (NCBI taxonomy): Eukaryota > Viridiplantae > Streptophyta > Magnoliopsida > Sapindales > Anacardiaceae > Pistacia > Pistacia vera. The sequence continues at coordinate 769,528 of NW_022195823.1, read as the reverse complement.
AAATAGGCTTAATATGGTTCTGCACTATCAGGGGTACCAACCTTTATCTTTCTTCCCTGGTGGTCGGTATGCAAATGGGAGTTTCTACTCTCTCTGGTACAACTCTACCCTGACCCTCTACTAGCACTTGCTATATGACATTTCGGATTCTTGCCTCATCGAGGGTAGGGGGAGTAGGTTTTGGTGGGTTGGAAGTTACCCCTACACTCATTGCATTCTTACTACTTGCTCGAGTTCTACGTCTCATCTACAAGACAACCACACTTGAATCAACTCAAATACTCATTTGCTACTATAAGTAAGGAAAGAATTAACTTACAACGGTCGGCTACGGATCGTCAACGCGGCGAGAGTGGCACACTATCAATCCCAAAACCTTTGTTCTGATACCAAAATTGTAGTGACTCTTTCTAGCTAGAATATTTGGGAAATATAATATGATAAAAACACATATGCAAATAAGTGGAAAGTAATGAGCCCGAAAATTTTCTATACTTTGTATATTAAATTCTTTACATAACAAAAGTATCATATACATTAGCTTAAAAATAGTGGATAGTAGTCCCATTTCCCTCCGCATCTCGACGTCCATCCGACCGCTTCTCACCTATTCCCTGCAAAAACATTTAAAAACAACAGGGTAAGCACTAGTTGCTCAGTAAGTAAATCTGCTACACTATTCTTCTATCTCTATTGCTCATATTCTGAATTCTTTCCTTACATCACACTTTTGCTTCTTTTCGGTTCTTTCTTTGTTTTTTCACTATTTCTAGTTCTCACTGTTCTTTCTTTCTAGTTCTCTCTGTTCTTTCTTTATTCTAACTTCTCACTACCCATGATAGTAATCATGGTGTCATGCATAGATATGATGCGAATGCACAAATGCATAAGAATGCATTTTCTTTCTACTTTTCTATTTCTTATTCTGTTTTCTTGTTTCTTTTCTATGTTTCTTTCTTTCTATTTCTCTTCTTTCTTTCTGTTCTATTCTTTCTTTCTTCTTTTATGTTCTTTCTTTCTTTTCTTTCTTCTTCTCTTCTTTTCTTTTCTATTCTTTCTGATTTTTTCTTATTCTTTGCCGATCAGACTTGGTTGCCGCATGGATTCGGAACCCTGGCCGTGTGAGTGAGTACAGTCCTCATCTACATGCACTCTTACGGACTGTACGAATTCTTTTTCTTCTTAGGCCACTCATTAAAAGCGGCGTGCATGTAGGTATATTCTTCTTGGTACAGCCCTCATCCACATGCACTCTTACGGGCCGTACAAATTCTTCTTCTTATTCTTAGGCCGCTCACTGAAGGCGGCGTACATGTGGGAATATTCTTCTTCTTGTCACTCATGGGTTCCCCATCGCAACAACCTTTCTTTTCTTTTCTTTAGCACTTTTCTTTCTTTCTCTTTGTTCTTTAGTGTGCTTGTATGCATGTAGATGGATTCTTCTTATTATTCTTTCTCAATTCTTAATTAAATGCAAAGATGCAATATGGCATGTAAACATGTCATTTTCTACTTTCTCTACCATCTACACACTCATTTCAAATTATTATACTATCATAACCATACATGCATTTCACTTTGGAATTTCATCAAACAAGTGGTATGCACAGACAAACACTATATTAGCTACACTTCTATCTCTTTTTCTAGCTACCAAAATTGGAACACAGTTCTCTACAACTAACCTCAAACCTAGCCAGGAAATTCACACTTCAAAATTCTATTTCAACTTCTTCATAATTTCTTCAAACATCCACTAATTCATCTTATACTAAACACTACTTCTCATGGTGGAGTTTAAACCACACTCAACATCCATATCATTATAAATTCTCAATACTCAAGCGTACAAATACATATAAGGAAATTCTCTACTGAAGGATTTCTTAAATCAAGGCCTAGGGTTAGAATTACTTACCTTGAACTTGAGTACTTCCACTAGAATCTCTTTCTCTTTGATAGACTTCCTCTTTCTCTAAAATCCTAAGCATATAAACTATAAGAACTCAACACTTTAAAAAATTAATCTCACATCTTTTACAAGAATTCTTACCTTTGGATGCTTAGGATTGAATCTCTACCAAAAATCCAACTAAAAGTCCTCTAAAATACCTTGAAAGTGGTGAAGCAAAATGAGAGAATTGAAGATGAAAGTGGCGTGTGAGGGAGTAGAGAATGATAGGGTTTGTATTCTTGAACTCTTAATATCTCATATTAATATGCATACTTTCCCATTTTTCCCTTACACTTTCTTGGAAATTCCATCTTTGCCCTTTAGTCATTTACAAGAATGCCCTCACCTTCATTGCATTTTTCATGAAATTTCCTTACTTTTCACTCTCCACATTTACAACTAATTAGGGGTAGAATGGTCATTTTTCCCTTAAGGAAATTTTCTCTAGAATCTTCTCAAGATTTCCAACCAGTTCTTTGCCCCAACTAAAATTCTTCTTCGCCTCGGTGAAGCATTCCAGAGCATATGTCGCCACGGCGAAATTTATTCTTCGCTGTGGCGAAGCCTGCAAATTCTAGAACATGGTTTGGGCAGAGAGTTGGTTGCCGCGGCGAAGTCTGCAGTTTCTCAATTTTTAGTCTTTCACCTTAACACAAGCAAAACTCAAGGAATTAATGGCATAAAAGCATAAATAACTTACCTTAATGTGGGTGTTAAAATGACCTAGGATACGATCTCTATATTCAAAGTAATAAAATCATTAAGTTCCGAGAGACCTACTGAATCAAGGCTAAACTCATATGGTCGGTTTAGTTATCTTGAGTGATTACCCCCCATGTATGCAGGCATACACTTTACCACTAGTTATTTAGGTTAATAAAGCGATTCCGTACTAAACAACCTAAATTGGCATTAATAAATTAATCCTAACTATTTAATCGCGCACTTAAACGATTAAGACAATTTATATAAACCCTATTCATAGAGAAATAATCACATAACCAAGAGGGATCAAAAGATAAATAGATGCAAATTTTATTAACTTCAAGACATGTCTAGGGCTTTGAAATCACCCTCAATCACAAAAGAATTAGTTACTCATGGAGAAGAACAAAAACTTAATCATATTAATGAATAAAAAAATAATAACAATAGATAAGAAAAACTTAGGAAATCTTGGGTAGAACAATGGAGTTGATGATGATCTTCCCCAATTCGTATATCCAAGCCTCTTTCAATCTCTCTTAATCTCTACATTATTAAGTACATTTGTTCTCTACAATGATCCCCCAAAATAATGCTAAAAGACTTCTATTTATATCACAAAAGGGTTAGGGTTTTGTTTTCCTTAATTCTATTTAGTTTAGGACTCTTAAAACCCCAATTTCCTAGTCAAACACGGAATTCAAAAACCCAGCTGTCGTGACTGTGCCCCGGCACTGTGTTGCAGCATCGCTGATTTTGGACTAAGTGTGCTGTGGTGCAGTGCTGCGGCATGGTTGGTTCTGGTCTTGTAGTGTGCTGTAGCATAGTGTCCAATTCCTCTCCTAACCTTGCATCATTCTTCATCACTCCAGAGATGGTGATTTTTGAGCATGATAACGATGATATCTGGAAAAGTGTTAAACATTTGAAATTTAGTTCTTTAAATCAGATTTCCAATGGTTCAATAATCATCTTGATGCAATATCTACAGCTCAAGTTATTGTCGAAACAACAAGGCATGTTCAAAACTGGAGCGTTTTCCAGGATTTTCACTTTAACTTCAAATCGCCATAACTTCTTCAATTCAACTCCGATTCTCGATCCGTTTGTTTCTAGTCATCACAAATTCTCTCACCAACATCATCTCTCATCCGAATATTATTTTTAAGCTTTATTCCCTGAAAACACAACAAAAATACCTGTGATCCAAAAAGTGCATTTATGAAACAATTATGTTAATTCATGCAAACTAATCCTAATTTCCCACAAACGATACCTATAAACCACTAAGTATAAGTGTATGTTCAAGAACTTATCATAGTGCTCATATCATTTGGGTAGTTGGAGTTTTGTTGTAAACCCCACATTATTATTCCGATGCCCTAAGGTATGAAATTTACCTTTTCAAGTAATTTTCTTCTTTTTTGAATGGAAGGGTAAAATGGTCAATTTACATGTATTTCGAGATGTGGCCATTATAAAGTGTAAGGGATGATGTCATTGAAGAGAAATGAGGGTAGAATGGTCATAAAGTTGATTGATATGGTTAAATGGCATAAACGGTAACCAAGGGTATAATAGTCTTTTCATACAAATCCCTGATTTAAGTATCCATAAAAGTGCACCAAGGGTAAATTAGTCATTTACCTATGGGATTGCTTATTGTTAAGTGTTTTAAAGAAGTCAAATGGCATTAAATGAGTGCTAATCTTATGTTGTGGTAGAATACCAAAACGCCCTTATATGAAAAATTTATGCCAAATGACCCTTATATCACTTTATTACAATCACATTAGAGTAACAATGAATAAATATTTACATGGTTTTAAGAGAGAGTTCGGCCTTGTACACCCCAATATCATCTCTTCTTCTTCATCTCTCAAATCCACCATAAAAGCCACTAATCCAAGTTTTATTCTCAAATTTTCATAGGATTTCGAGTTGATTTTCAAAGGAGATCACCATCCACACTTAAAGACTTCAATTTCAGAGTTTAAGGTGAGTTTAAAAACCCTAGTTGCTGATCTTTTAGTTAAGAGAGAAATTCATAGTGGTATGTGTATAAGGTAGAAAGGGTGAACCTTGGAGCTAAAGGAGTGTCTTTGACTTTGAATACTAAGGTAAAAAAAATCTCCCTTATGACTACAATTGATAACCTAGGTTTATGGAACTTACATTTATTATGTTTAATATGAGTTGTGCTATTTGTTTGGGTTATGGATTGTTTAAATGGGTGTGTTGATGGGTGGATGTGGTCATATGGAGGATGATTATGCCAATTAAGAGATTTGTAGTTGGACAGTTTTTGGCACTTTTTGGTTCTGTAAAAAGGGAGTTTTTATGGCCTTTTATACTAGAATGACATGGCAAATGATGTGATGTGCAAATGAAGGTGACATGTTAAAATGAATAGAATTCGGATTTGGCTTTTTAGGACTTATATTGACATGCTTCACTGAATGTCATAATGAAGTTATAGAAGTCCGATGAGTTGATTCTTAAGTGTTAAATGAAATTATACCAAAACTTTTATGTTTTACCAAAAATCAATCGAATTGGAAGATAAGGGAAAAATTCTTGAAAAGTGACAAACTATATGGCATCCACCTTCTTATGGAAATTCCCATTGTTTCTAATTCTAATAACCTCAATAATCTTACTACAGAATTCTTGTATTGTATGAGAAATTGAATGAATTAAGTTAGATTTAGTAGAGAAATATATTATGATTGAGCATGGAGATGTTAGTCCATATGTTTGCATTCATAATGGTATGCATATGCTTATTTAGTTGTTTTATGAAAAATTTATGAAATTTTAAAGAATGATTCCATGAGTCTCTTGAGGTATAAACCAAATCAGAGGAATGAAATTCTTATGGAACATGAGTCTTTGAGGTGACGACCAAGAACAAGGTAATGGTTCAAATGAATCCATCGGATAACAAAGACTAATGAACCATCAAGTATAAAGACAAAAGAATAACCATGCCATGTACATGATATTTCATAAGTCATATATGTTCTATGTTATTTTATGTATGGTTATGTTATGACTTATGTTTATGAGAAAAGTCCAAAGTGTATGATATGTTTTATGAACTTGTTATGTCAAAGAATGAAGGTCATGTTTTGTAGGTAGGTAAGGTCCTAAGTAATATACTTGTATAATCAACCTTAATAGTTTATGAATGGCCATATTCCTTACTGAGCGATTAGTACTCACCCCACGAAATATTTTAAAATGTTTTGCAGGTAAAGATTAAGGCATGAAGCTGGGAGAGGATTCCGAGGGACGCTATGAGCATGAAGGGATGTTTTAATTATGACTATTGAATGGTTTTGCTAGTATTTAGTGTAGTATATAATTATGTTTATATCTCATAATGCTGTAAATATGTCCATGTTATTATGGAGTATATATGTTTGTGTTAATAAAGGAAATGAACTTGCTAGTAAATTTTGTAAAAGTGTGTATGTTCTCGTAAATACTACTATGGATTTCATAATGTACTCCAAGAAAGGAAACTATATATTTTTTTTTTCTTGTACAATGAACTTATTATATAGTTTAGAAATTAAATTAAAATAAATATATATATATTTTTAAACTACAGGTTTATTATTTAAATAGGATTTTAAAATAACTTCTTTCCTAGGCGTGCGTTTTCTAGGTTCTCAATGGCCAAGGGATACTTAGGAAATACCCGGCTAGGGAAGGGTTTTACATAAACCCTCCTTAAACCTAGGACTATCGAGGAGACATTTAAAAACCCTAGCAAAGCTCTAAGAAGCTCAACGTGGCCACGACAATGGCCACCCTTAATTGTAAAAGGCATAAAAGTAATTAAAGAAGGGGAAAGAAACCTTACCAAAGTTAAAAGATGGAAGAAACTCTCTGGAAGAGCACCATGAAAGCGAAATAGTAGTGACAAAATAAGCACATTAAATTCTAAACTTTTTCAAAGTGTTAAGAAGTTTTGACGATGATTGTCCACTTTTATAGTGGCTTGCATGGGAGAGAAAAGGGCGGGGTATGATCACAGCCATCGATCTACAATGAATCTTAACCCTCCATTCATCGAGCAATCTTGGCCCTTGGACATGGCCACGTGTCAATCATCCGTGAGGGGCAATCAACCATCAGACTACCAAAATCATAAAAGTCACCGCACGTCACCTCAACTTTGTGCATGGACATCTATAGTTGCCCACGAGCGACAAAAAATAACTGCCAAAGGTTGCCACATTTAATGCCACATGATCAAGTGGAATTTACACAAATACCCATTCTTTTCAAATTCCGAGTTTGTTAAGAATATCATAGATGAGAAAAGGTCAAGTGTTGAGTACGTTGACTGGTGATTAGTCCGACTCATGAAGCTCGATCGAATCTGCATTCAGTGCCCTACCGATGAATACCGAGCTTGATGTCAAATTGAGCAATAGTCTTCGAAGCTCCATTGAACACTAGGGGGTAGACGTTGTGTGTGATTTTTCCTTCAAGCTCAGAGAATTGAGAGGTTATAGCTCGATCCAGAATCAGCTCAACTCAATGGATTGTTCGACCCAACATAAGCTCGTCGAGTTGTAGCTCGACCTAGCACAAGCTAGTCGTGACCAATCCTTATAGTTGATCAACCAATTCACAGATAACTTTAGATCTTGGGTATCTCAAAAGTGATCAGATCGACAGCAATCTTGGCACAATTACAATGCTCAATCACGAGAATATCATAATTACATTTCAAACTTAATTGTAATCCCTTTATTTTCGCTATTTCCTTTGTACAACTTCTGTATATAAACCCCCTTTAACAATGAGAATGGGGTTAGCAAATTATTCTAGGATTGTTATTGTAAGTTTTCACAGCAAATACAAGAACAGTAGACGTAGGCTTAAGAGTGCCACTCGCTGAACCACTTTAAAAACTTTATTGTCATTTTCTTTACTGCATTTACCGTTTATTCATTGCTAGTTACCCATAATCATGCACACCTCAGTTCCAATACCGTCAATGTCGATCGAATCGCTCTAGTTGGTGTATTTTTGCATCAACAATAGATAATATCATAATTAAAATTTTGATATTGTTGTGTATATGTATTGTGTAAATGACTAAATGTTAATGTTAATATATATATATATATATATATATATATTAACATTAAAAAAAAAATAACTTATATATATATTTTAACATTAAAAAAAAAATAACTAATTAAGGGGAGGAAATAATCCCCCGTTCGGGGAATCCCTAGGGAAAAGACCCTGCGAAGATTGCCAACCTGTTCGGAGGGGAAATTCCCTACGGATTGTTATGTATGTGAAAGGTTGTGTAAAACCGTATAAATAGAACACAAGAGTTCTAATTCTTACACAACTTTAAGCCTCTCTCATTCAATTTACTATTGTCTCAAATTATCTCTTACAATATTCTTGTCCTTTCTCCTACATTCATACATTTTCCTATTAGAGTGCTTTAGGAGAATACTTCATTAATTATAAGTACCGAAACAATATATATATAAAAGTTTGAGATAACACACATGAGATGGTTTTTAACAATTATTTACTAATCGCATAAAAAAGCCAGCAATTATATATATTAAGCATCCTACTGTATTAGTACTCGTTATCCTGGAGAATGTACTGCATTCAAATTCAACGTATAAAATGAATAAACAACATTAAGCAAATTTAAAACATGCATGGGGTAAATGTTCGAGGAAATTAAATAAATTAAGATAACAAAGGGGTGGGTTTTTAATTAAAGTGGGAGATGGTGATGATTAGGAGTATATGGAGAATAGGGCGAGGCAGCCACAAATGAAGGAGTACCAAAACCACCAATATGCGCGGTGGTTGGTGTCCTTGGGGTCACTGGGCTTCTTGATCTTGACATCATATTGGTGCTGCGTCCATATGCTTTGTCGCCACTCCTTCTTGGTCCTTTCTCTGCCCACTTCAGCTCAGCCTGTTTCACCGTATTTGGGTACCTCGAACAACACCCTACCTTTCCAGCTCTTTTTATGTACCTGCATGTGTATCAAAATTAGCATATTAATCCAGATAGAGTTGTTGTTTCTCTCTATTAAATTTATTTTCGAGGATCATACTGATTTTTGTGGAAGGAGTAAAAATTAATTTTCGAACTGAAGCATGAGCTGAACCTTACATATTTTATTAAAACTAGAGATTAAAAATACGGGTGTTCACCTTCGCGATCGAGGCAAGAGTTTGGACGGCCTTGTCTTGTCTATATTTAACAAATTCTTTTAAAAAATTTTAAAAGTCATAATAGGACCACAAAGAAAAAAAAAAAAAAAAAAAAAAAACCTCCATAAGACTGAGTGTCTAATATTGCTAGATTTTAATCATTTAACCTGACGCTAATCATTGAGAAAGAAAAAAAAGGGTGGGGTAAATATTATTGATTTATTAAACTTTTTACCTTAAAATAAAAGGCATACATATATCTTTCCCTTTTCATTGTTTTCAAAACATTCGTTGACCTTTAAGAAATCATCCGTGGATTGCATCTAGGAATACGGTTCTAAGACTGTATTAATATTTTTTGAGACATCCTCCATCATTAGAAAATTTAAGGAAGGTTCTTTAATGATGGAGAGGAAGATTACCTATATTTTAAAAAGAGAAGGGGTATTGGAAAAAAAAAAAAAATAATAAAAATAAAAAATAAAAAATAAAAAATAAAAAATAAAAAATAAAAAAACCATGAATGATTGAAGTGAGTTTTGACTTCAAACATAATGTTTACAACGTGAATATTTAAACAGTTTTTGACGTCTTACTAAAACTATTAAGAATGGATCCTTGAAAGCACTAATTTAAAATTGAAAGAAAATACATTATATTATATGTTACCTCTGGCTGAATCTTCTCCCTAAACACTGGACGCACTTTCTCCCTTCTGTCATCTCTCCCATCCCTGCACTCACACACTCCCTGCAATATACTCTTCCGCAAACCTGCACATATATTAAAAACATTACATTTGTATTTGTTTAAAAATCCTTCTGAGGTTTTGAATTCATATACACATCTATTTAATAACCATATTATATAATTATAATTGAGATTATACTAATTTTATTAACCAACAATAATCAAAACTTTGAAGTTTGTTGAGGTCAAATAATATAAAATTTAATCAGGAGAGAGGATCCTGGTGAACATACCAAACATCGATGGCGGAATATGTAGATGTAGGTGCAGCAGATTGTGCAAATGTTGGAGTGTGGAATCCCCGGGCGGCGGCATTGACCTCTGTCTTGATACGTCGAAGCCATGCTCATCACACTCGCATCATCATACGCCATACTACTCCCCACTGCATGCCTAAATTCAGCACGTTTCTTGGGACTAATCGAATGCCTACGATGCTCATCCTCACCGTAACGATGAATTGGTGATATTGCATGCCCACGATGACCCTTATGAGAGTCAACAATGCTATCTAATCCTTTACTGAAATCAAGGCTGGGTAATTTGTTTAAAGGTAATGAGCTATGTTTTGGGGTTTTGACTTCTTGGATTTGTTCCAAAAGTAGTGTTGAGTTTTTCTTTTCTAGTGCTGATACATTTGAGGTTTGTTTTACTTCTGCTAGGTCTTGAAAAGTGAGGTTAACTGAGTCATCTGGAATGCCTAGGTACAAATCTTCAAGCTCTCTTCTTGCTTTAGCTAAGGTTGCTTTGTCACCCATTAGACACTTCCTATGAGGCTAACTGATTTCTCAAATTAAAGGAAGGAGAGAGCAAAGAGGGAGATCGAGAAGAAGAATTAATTGTTTCTAAGTGAAGATGAAAGGGGATGATAATTATTAGGTTCCACTGGAAATGGAGAAGTTTATAAAATGCTAATTAACATGTAAGGCCGGACAATGACGATATATATAATGAACCAAGTATATTTATGTTTCTTGCCATCAAAGATTTCAATACATTGTCAAAGTCTTCCAACTTGACATATTTAACTTGATACCCATGTTAATATAATTTCATTTAATTTATCAATTCATTTGATTAAAGAGAAAGAAGAAAAATGTATTTCTTTTGTTTAATGTGGACTGTGGGATGAAATCTGCCTAATTAAATACTATATCATGTGTATATCAGGCCATCAAAGAAATTCCTACTATATATTATTACTAAAATTATATATAGTAATAATAAGGATTTATACTATATGAGATGACTAGAATAGATCAACCATAACATTATTGCATAGAACATTGGCATAGATATGTATTTATTATTTTCCTATTATTTGTGCTGACAAATGTTAATAGAATGATTTGTAGTCTTAAAATAGAACGTGATTTATGTAAAAATAATATAGTTTTGGTTTTGTTGAGTAGGTAATTTCAGCAAAACAAACATTTTTTTTTTTTTACTTGATTAATATTAGTGACTTAAAATAGATATTTCTCTTCATTTACTTCACAAATATAATAGATATATATTAATACCAAAAAGAAAAAAAAAAAAGGTTTACCATTAGGTAATTGCGGACTGCTGTCATCGATGAAAACAATTATGTTTAGACAAATAATATTTTTGTAACAACCTACCCATATATCTGAACAATTATATATGCTTAGTTAATGTGAATACTTAGTAAGTGTTGTTGCCCTGTGGATAGTATCAAACAGGCCAGAAATAAAACAAAGGCCTCGGCCGGACTAATAAAATATGAATGTGAGTTGATGTAGGTCAAATAATTTGTCTAACTTGGTGGGTAGAAATCGATGTTTAAGTGGTTAGTAGGACAAATCTTCCCATATAAACGCGTTAGGTATATTATATAATCAGAGACAAAACTGCTGAATGCCTAATATAATCTTTACTGTTGATCGCAAATAAGAATCCAGTCAGGCAATCGTTTTAATTAAATTTCAGAAAGTTCTGCCTCTAGCTAGCTAGCTCTATTTTAGTTCCGTTTTGAAAGCTGCAGGAAAGAGCCTAGTCTTTCACAAGAATATTTTTCCAATCTCGGTGTTATTTTTAAGTTGCAATTGTTATAAATCTAAAGTTTTCTTTTAAAATTTTCATCACAAATGGGTGTGTTATCTTATATAGGATTGAGAGATGTGTGACTGTAGCTCAACAGAAAATTTTAGGAAAGAGAAGAAATCTTAAATAAAATATTATTAATCTATTACTATTACGTAGGGGTGAGCACGGGTAGCGGATAGAACCGGAACCTTGGGGTAGAACCGGAACCGGAACCTACCCAAAACCGGCACTGTGCGGATAGGTTTCGATTCCATTTTATTGGAACCGATACTGTGCGGTTCCAGTTCTGGTTCTTATATGTGGAGGAATCGGAATCGAAACTTGGAAAAAGAACCGATTTTTGGAACCTGTTTTGGAACCTGTTTGGAACCTGTTTAGAACCTGTTTTGGAACCTATTTTGGAACCTGTTTAGAATCTGTTTTGGAACCTGTTTGGAACCTGGACTGCAATGAAAATGTGAAATGTGAATAATGCAGGGTTTCATTATTTTACATATAAAAAAATTTAAAATAGAAAAAGTTAAATTTTTAGAATAACCTAATTAAATAAATATACAATTATACTTATTACATATAAATTACACCATATTAAAAACTTTAATATATTATAATATATTAACATTAAAGTTTTGATTAATTAAGTGAATAATTGGAATTATGGTCCAATTAAAAGTGTTTTCATGTTTTTAAAGAATTATTTTGAATAAATAGTTATTTGATTGATAATAATATATTTAGTTATTTGCTTCAATTATCAAGTTCTAAGTATATCTATAGTAAATTAGCAATTAATTAATTATATATGATAAATTACTAAACTTAAAAAATTTAATTAATATTTAAATATCATACTTATCATTATAATATTACATTATAGTTAAATGATTACTTAATTAATTATAATTTTTAAACATTACTTAATTGATTATAGTATAATTATTATAGCATTACATTAATTGATTACTCTTAATTAATTGACTTATAATTTATACACCTTAGTATATTACTTAATTAATAATGTATTTAATTAATTATAGCATTATATTATAGATGTATAGTATAATTACTTAATCAGTTAAACATTTCATTATAAACATTAGTACAACTTAATTGAATGATTAAAAATTTAATTAATTATACTATTACATTAAAAATTTATAGTATAATTACTTAATTTCTATAACATTACATTATAGTATGATTACATATTATTATAATATTACATAATTAAATGATTACTTAATTGATTATGATATTATATTATAAATATTAGTAATACTAATTTACTGAATAAACATTACTACATTAGCACATACTTATTAAATGATTATATTTATTAATTACAACAATACATTGTAAATTTATAGTATGATTACGCAATTAATTGTAACATTACATTATAATTAAATGAATACTTAATTAATTATAATATTCTATTATAAACAAATTAATTATAATATTATATTAAAGTTTGTATAGATTACTTAATTCATTATAGTATGATTACATAATTAATTATAATATTACATAATTAAATGATTATGACATTATATTATAAACATTAATTATAACATTACATTACAGACAAATGATTAGAAATTTAATTAATTAAATATTATATTATAGTTAAATAATTACTTAATTAAATTATAACATTATTACATTACATTATATTATGATCACTTAATTAATTATAGTATTACATAGTTAAATGATTACTTAATTAGTTATAAATTTATAACATTACATTATAAACATTAGTAATTTACTACATTATTACATTACATAATTAAATGATTAAAAATTTAATTAATTATAATATTACATTAAAGATCTATAGTCTGATTACTTAATTCACTATAACATTACATTATAGTATGATCATATAATTAATTATAACATTATATAATTAAATAATTACTTAATTGATTATTACATTATATTATAAACATTAGTAATTACTAATTTACTATATAAACATTAGTACAATACTTAATTAAATGATTAAAAATTTAATTAATTAATTATAACATTACATTATAAATTTATAGTATGATTACTTAATTCATTATAGTATGATTTAGAGCTGGGCATTTGGGACCAGGCCCAAAAGCCCAGCTCCAAAAAAAGGTCCTAGGACCGGTCCTTGGGAGGACCGGTCCTAGGAGGCCTGGCCCCAAAACGGGACCAGGCCTTAGGAGGAGGGCCCGGGCCCTCCACTGGGCCCTCCTCCAAGGCCCGGGCTTGGGACCGGTCCCAGGCCTGGGCCCAAAAAAATTTGTATATTTTCAATGTAGTCCCTTGCCAAATTACATAAAACCCCCTGTTAATTTAAATAGATATAAATTATGAGGGTTAAAATGAAATTTTATAAAATTTATTAAAAAAAAAAATCTTCCAGGTCTAAAAAATTTATAAATTTTATAAATTTTACCACTAAAAAATACTAAAAACCCTCTATAAAATTTCATTTTACCACCAAAATATAAAAAAATTTGAGGGGGGAAAATAAAATTGTCCAAGGCCCATGGGACTGGTCCTAGGACCGGTCCTGGGCCCATGGGACCAGTCCCGACCAGGCCTAAGGCCTGTTCCGGGTCCTGGTTTTTCTCATGGGCCTGGGACCGGTCCCAGGCCCATGAGTGACTGGTCCCAAACGGGCCCAGGCCTAGGCCCGCAAGGGACCGGTCCCTTGCCCAGCTCTAGTATGATTACATAATTAGTTATAACATTACATAATTAGATGATTATTTAATTGATTATAACATTATATTATAAATATTAATTGTAATATTACATTATAAATAAATGATTACTTAATTAAATGATCAGAAATTTAATTAATTAAGCATTACATTATAGTTAAATAATTACTTAATTAAATTATAACATTATTATATTACATTATATTATAATCATTTAATTAATTATAGCATTACATAGTTAAATCATTACATAATTAGTTATGAATTTATAATATTTATTATAAACATTAGTAATATACTACATTATTACATTACTTAATATAATGATTAAAAATTTAATTAATTATAATATTACCTTACATATTTATAGTATGATTACTTAATCAATTATAACATTCCATTATAAACATTAGTATATTAATTAAATGATTAGAAATTTAATTAATTACAAACATTGTAAATTATGATGAATAATTGTTTGTGTTTTGGTTTTGATTGACGAATTTTATGTGAATTGTGATGAATTGATTGAATTCAAGTGTTGCCTAGAGATTACAGTTATGAGTTACATTGGACACAAATGAATGAGTAATCAAAATTTATTAGGGGTGTATTTGTAAACTTGTAAAGTATTTTTATCATTTTTTAAATTAATAGGGGGGTGATTATTTTTTACAGGGTACCCGGGAAAAGAACCGGAACTTGTATTTTAGGTTCCAATTCCTTGAATTTAAGAACCTACACTGTGCGGTTCTGGTTTCAGTTCCTCTTTTTTAGAACCTGTACTATGCGGTTCCGGTTCCCCTAGAAATTGCAGGGTACCCGGAACCTCTCATCCCTACTATTACATGTGAGTCTTGTCCTAATTCAAGTTTGTCAAAGATTTTACTAATCCCTTTAAAATAAAATTCATTAATTTTTTTTTAATATATCTTAATTTGTTTCAAAAATACCATATCTCAATTTTTTCTCCTTTATTTATTTAAGGTGTTATGCCTGATTCCCAAATGGTCTGATTAACGGCACATGACTCTAAAGTACACAATAGCCCAATGCCCAAGATCTTCATGTGTGTCATCTTCTTGGCTTTTGACTTCTTTTATATGGTGATTAATGCCATAATTACGTAGTAAGTTGCCATTAGCATGGTCCGACCTGCAACAAGCATGGGATTACTGATCTAGATATTGATTAGGGAGATTATGCGTGCAAGGAATCTCGTAGCACTTATTCGGTTAAAAACAACTTTAATTCCTCTGCTATTACATTAAAGTGTACAAGTAAGGGTGGATCCCACAAGAGTAGAGCTATCAATTAATCTAATACTGTGCAAAAACAACTAAAATAATGAAATCAAATGAGATGATAAAAATACCCAACAACTTAAGAAAATCCAATTTGACTAAAATTTAAATAGGAATAACAAAAATACTAAAAATAACAATTAAGATAAAAACGAGATCTAAATAAATGATCAAACAATGAGAAATAGTCTAGTGTATCCAATTTCACCATAATTATCCTACTTTATGTTATTAATCTAACCGATGTTTCTCAATCCAAATCTTAGGGTTGATACTTTCCAAGGTAAGGTCATGCTGTGGCCAACCGGATCAATCTAGTGTTTTTATCATCCAAACTAGCTAGTGGCATGTAGCCTAGTCTAAATAACAAAAACCTATTATGCACAAAAGTACCAAAAGTGAACACAAACCAACTTACACCTATTGAGGACATTGCACATACATAAATCAATCATTCAGTAGAGCAATTTGAGATTAGCTAGTGACGTATATATAGCCTAACCCCAACTCATATAGTCAATCAATCATCCATTAAACATGATCAAACATCAACAATGATCAAAGATCATGAGATATTCAAGGTTAGCTAGTGGCATATAACCTAACCTTGACTCATACAACCATTCAACCATAAATCAAAGGCAACCACGCAATAATAATGATTAATCAACTCAATAAACATAAATGAATGAAACTAAGATATCATTGGATCAATAAAATATTTGATTAAACAATAAACAAAAAGTAGTCTAATTAGATTACACTGGATACACTAGGAAAGAGTCTAGCTACTCATAATAACAAGGAAGCAAACCTTGATCTCACCCATAAGCATTTGGATGTGAAATCCACTCAAGATGATCAAGATTTATCCTACAATAATCAATCACTCCTTCCCTATAGGTTAACAAATCTATAAAACACAACGGAAATTCAAAAATTTTAATTAGATCCACAAACCTTAACCAAGATCTTTATGCTTGATTTACACTATTTTAAATTAACCAAATCAAAGGATATAAAATTTCATACTAGCATTGGAGGCTCCTTTGATTTGAGGTTGGAATCACTACTACTCCAAAGTAGAAGTGCACTCGCGGTATCCACACGAAGACAAGATGATTGTCATTGAGGGATTTTTAAGCTAGGAAAAACTCTCAACTTTAAGAATAATTTTCTACATAATTTTTCTTGGGAATAAAAATTCTTTCTCTCACAAAAGGGTTCACGTTTTGGGGAGAGGGAGAGAGAGGGTGGCTAGGGTTTATTTTTAATTGAATGAATTATTTCATATTAATTTTCGTTGCACTTAAATAGTGCACACTAAAACCTACTCCAAATTGGAATAGCCATCTATTCCAATTGGAATATTGGAATAGATTACCCTTGCAACCAAACACAACATTCCAATTCAAATTTAAAAAATAAAATTTGAATTCACATTATTAATATTAATATTGGATAATATATATATATATATATAATCTCACTAATTTATTTTCCATATGAAATTAAATTTAGGCAAAAACCTCAGTAAATTTAATTACATTGTGAGATTACCAAAATACTGATACAACACGCGAAGTGCGGGTGTATAAGAAGCGTGGGAAGGAGCACCAGGGGATCAATAATATTAAAACAAGCAACTAAAGTGTGAAGTGAAGGTAGTGGGACAGGTGGCGAAAGATTACTGGAGGAAGGGTAAATTCTGTTAGTAGAAGAAATGAATAAAAGGAGCAGCAGAAAGGGAAATAGGCATCGAGAAAGAAGTGAGGAAAAGGGGAGGTAGCTGGCCCTCGAAGTCCAGCATATCAGTTTCTATTACGTTCTAGCTTGGTTTCTCTTATTTTCAGTGTAGTTAATTAAACCCAGTAGTTCTTATTTGAGAGATGGTCTAGAGTGGTGTAAACAGAATTATCAATGAAATACTTCTCTTATGTTATTCTGGAACTCTAGAGGTTGCTATAAAATTGGTGTTTGTTTCGGTTAGAGCTATTGTATATGTGAGTGATGAGAAATTGGGTAGGTTCGCAACAAATTGGAATGTTAGGATCCCACATTGAAAGGGAAAAGGGTGGGCAGTGGGTTATAAAGGCTTGGGCACCCTCCCTTGGCAAGCCGGTTTTCCAAGGAGAGTTCTACCCAAGCCCATGAAAGACCCATGGCCCAGCCCAAATTGTTGAGTTATTGGAGTGGGTTATCAATTGTTCAGAGCATAATCCTGCGCCTATATGGTAGCGCATGCGTGGCAGGCTGACCCGTGGCAGCTGACCTTGGGCCCGGGCTGCTACCCCGAGAAAGGGCAGGAGGCCCGAGGGAAAAGGGGATCCACGTAGTCACCCAAGGGGTAAAGAGGCCGACGGGGTAAAGAGGCCGACGTGGACGTCGGTTGAGGAAGCGTGGTGGAAGGTTAGGATCCCACATTGAAAGGGAAAAGGGTGGGCATGTGGGTTATAAAGGCTTGGGCACCCTCCCTTGGCAAGCCGGTTTTCCAAGGAGAGTTCTACCCAAGCCCATGAAAGACCCATGGCCCAGCCCAAATTGTTGAGTTATTGGAGTGGGTTCCTATCAAATACCCTTTCATCTTAAAAGATGAAAATGCCCTTTCATCATTAATGATGAAAATACCCTTCTCATGAATTTTATTCTTAATTTGTTTTCTATGTGTACGACCCGAAGGCTCCTCATCGTATCAATAGTGAATTGTATCGTGACTGATAATCAATCAATCGTTCCACTAGAAACAGATCAAGATTAGCCTATAGCTAGGCATCATGGCCACCTGATAGATTTGAATTCAACAAAACCGCTACCTATCAACGATATGGTTACCGTGCAATTCAATCCCTTCATCATCTATTATCTCATCAAGGTCGAGGCATAGAAGTAGTCTCAACGTCGGATATCCTTGATATCCTTGACACATAGAAGACAGATTAAGAATAAAATTCATGAGAAGGGTATTTTCGTCATTTATAATGAAAGAGCATTTTCGTCTTTTAAGATGAAATGACATTTTGGTAATCTCACAGTGTAATTAAATTTACTGACGTTGTTGCCTAAATTTAATTTCATGTGGAAATTAAATTAATGAGATTATATATATATTTAAATATTTAGTTTAAATACACACACACACACACACATATTTATTTATATATTCAAATATAATGGATATTATCCAATATTAATATTTATTATTAATATTGATAATGTGAATTCAAATTTTGTTTTTAAATTTGAATTGAAAAATGTCATGTTTGGTTGTAAGGGTAATCTATTCCAATATCTAATTGGAATAGATGGCTATTCCAATTTGGAATAGGGTTTTAGTGTGCACTATTTAAGTGCAACTAAAATTAATTTATTAAGTTGAATGAAATAATATATTGAAACAATTAAAAAGAAACCCTAGCCTCCTCTCTGTCTCTCAAAACGAGAGCCTGCATTGGTGAGAGAAGAATTTTTCTCTCAAAGAAAAATTCTACAGTTTTTATTCTTTTAGTTGAGTTAATTACCTAGCCTAATAGTTCCTCAATGATGTTTGACTCGTCTTCATGTGGATACCAGGAGTTCATTCCTAACTTGGATTGGGAGAAAATCACATCAATCGAAGAAGCCTCCAAACATTGGTATGACATTTAAATTGATTTAAATATTTTTCTTGTATTAAGATGATGTAGATCCGTAATTGGATCATTAATTTTATGGTTTTTTTTTGTGATCGAAATTTTTTATATTTTTGCTGCGTAAACGATTTGAAAACCAACATGTTGCAACATTTAAACCCAGAGTGCTTGAAGTAGTAGTTGTTGGGTTAGGAGCTTCAGGTGCAATTGGAACATCTTGTGCATTCGAAGCATCACTACAACCTGGATATGTTCTCCTAGTTTTCCTCATATTTATTCCCTTTCACAGTCACACATATAAGGTTAATCATCTAAATCAATCCTTATCTAAAATCAGGTAAACATAATTATAGTGATAGGACGACTAGATGTAATACCCACATTCAGAAATATGGCAGGGATTATTTTATAGTCATAGTGATATATTTAACTAGTTTTATAGAGGAGTTCCATAAAAGTCTCAATAGGGGCAAAATGGTCATTTCACACATAATCACGTGTTCAAGTGAAAAGTGAGTATGACAAATATAATGTATTGTGCTAGCCATGAGAATAAAGTGGTAGAAAGATTATAGAAAATACACGTGGTGTGATGCCGAGATAAATACGTGTTTGTAAAGTAATAGAAAGAAATTAAAGAATAAGGGTAAAATGGTCTTTTCACTCACAACTAGATGAAAGAGTGGGGAGTGAAAATGACCAAGAACATGTGTTAAATCCATTGAAAGAGAGGGTATATCGGTAAATGCACGTATGGCATAATTGGAATTATTATAAAAGTACAAGGGCAAAATGGGAATATAAATATATATATATAGTTATAAGGTTTCAATAAACTAAACCCTAGCCATTTCCACCCCTAGTACACGCCACCCCTCATCCAATTTCTCTCAAACTTCTTCACCAAATTTCAAAGAGAATTCATAGGATTTGGCTTAAATTTTTGTAGATTTTCAGTCCTAAAGCATCCAAAGGTAAGATTCTAGCACAAAGGTGTGTGATTAAACTTTAAAGCTTTAAATTCTTATGGTTTTATTGTAATGCTTTTTTCTAGCTAGTATACTCGTAAAATAATCACTAAAACTCATTAAAAATATATATAAGAAAATACACATATATATATACGAGTAATAAAGTATGGGCCCATATTTAATTTTTCTTTATATACAAATGTTTACAAAATATTCTCAAAAATAGCAACTTGACAGTATAGCTCGACCCTTCCACTGCGTGATGTTCTGAGTGACCACAACTAACCTATTACCTGCAAAACATTAAAAACAATGGAGTGAGCACTAATGGCTCAGTAAGTAAACCCACTATGCTACCCTTCTCTCTCTCCGTTGCTTAAAATTTTGAATTTTCTTTCCTTACATCACATTTCCCGATTATTCTTTATTCTTTCCCCGTTCTTCTCTCTGTTCTTTCTTTGTTCTTTCTCTGTTTTCTAAATTTTTCACTACCCATGATAATGAGCATGGTATTATGCATATTCATGATGCAAATGCACAAATGCATAAATTATGCATTTTCTTTTCTATTTTTCTTATTCTGTTTTCTTTTTCTTTATTTCTTTCTTTCTTTTCTAGTCTTTCTTTCTATTATTTCTTTTCTTTCTTTCTATTTTTTTTTTCTTTTCTATTCTTTCTATTCTTGCCAATCGGACTCAGTTGAGGCATGGATTTGGAGCCTTGGCCATGTGAGTGAATTCTCAAATTCTGGATACAGTCCTCATCCACACACACTTCTAACGGACTATACATTTCTTCTTTCTGAATTCTGAGGCCGGTCACTAAAGGCGGTGTGCATGTGGGACTATGTCACTCACGGCTCCCCATCACAACAACCTTCTCTTCTTTTTATCTTTTTTTACACTTCTTTAAGAAAAATTCAGATTTGAATATCTTTAATATTCTCATTTCTTTCTATTTTTCTTTAACATATTTTAGGACATTTTCATGCTCTTATGAATATGTATGCATGTAGATAGTTTCATGCTTATAATTCTTTCTAAATTCATATATTTAAATGAAATTATGCATTATGGAATGCATACATGTCATTCTCAACCATCTACAAACACATCCCAAGGTAACACATAATCATACTCATACATGCACTTCTCCTTGGCATTTCATCAAACAATTCATGTGCACAAGTCAACACTAATTTGGCTACACTTCTATCTCTATTTTAAGCCACCAAAAATTTGGAATAAACTCCTCCATAATTAACACCAAATCTGCCCAAAATACACACTTCAAAATTTTCACTTCAATTCTTCCAAATCTCATCCAAACATTCATCAAATAACAACTACACCAACACAACTTCTCATGGATAGATTCTAATCATTATTCAACACCAAATCCATCAACAATTATACATATAACACATATATAAGCATAAAGAAAGTTCTCTACACAACATAACTTAAATCATACTTAGGGTAGGATTTACTTACCTTTGATATGAGCAAATTCAACCCTTTAAGAATCTCCTTTGATCAAACTCTCTTCCTCTTAAATCCTATGAGCATAAACTATCAAAATCAACACTTTAAAAACTAAAATTCACTTATTAGTGCAAGGATCTTACCTATAAAAGCTTAAGATTGAAAATCCACTCAAAAACAACCAAAACCTATGAATTTCCTTTGAAGAAGAATTGAAGAATTTGAGAGAATATGGAGGTGAAAGTGGCGTGCAAATGGGTAAGAGTGGCACTCTTTAATTTGATATAACATAAAAATTATATATTAGTTTCCCATTTTGCCTTTGCACTTTCTTTAAAATTCCATCTATGTCCCTTAGTCAATTACCATAATGCCCTCATTTCTTCACATTTTCTCAAAATAACTTTAGTAAAAATCAACTAAAGGTATAAGAGCATAAATTAAATTACGTACCTCCATGTGGGTGTTACATTTATATGATTTAGGTCCAAGAGGAAGATAATTTTAGCAAAGGGAGGTTATATCATTACTGTTGCACAAATTCAAGGTAAGTAAATCCAATATTAGTTTTGATTTGAGCAATAATTGTGTAGATTGATT
Organism: Pistacia vera; assembly: GCF_008641045.1. Taxonomy (NCBI): domain Eukaryota; kingdom Viridiplantae; phylum Streptophyta; class Magnoliopsida; order Sapindales; family Anacardiaceae; genus Pistacia; species Pistacia vera. Next base: position 747,137 of record NW_022195823.1, on the reverse strand, counting down.
CTTGTATGTTTGTATGTGATTTTATGGTGAGAATTATGGGCTGTTTTAATGTTGAATGATGTGGAAAATTCAAGCCATGAGAAGTAGTTCATGTGTATGTGGTGATTTGGTGAAATTATGGATGAAATATTAAAGAATTGTTGATGAAATTTTGAAGTGTTGAATCCGGCAAGATTTGAAGTTAAATTTAGTGAGTTTTTGCTCCAATTTTGGTGGATTTGGAGAGATATGGAAGTGTGGCCAACTAAGTATTTGCATGTGCATGTAAATTGTTTGATGAAAATTCAAAGAGAAATGCATGCATGAGTATGTTAAATCTTATTGAAGAAATTGTTAGAGAAAGGAAAGAATTGGAGTTAAAAGGTTATGTTAGGCTTAACCAAGTGTAAGTTTTAGTATTCAAGAGTGCATTTTGTTATGCCAAGATTTAGAATATCACTTGGTCATGTTAGTTCAATGAGATAAATGGCTTTTAGTGCATGGTTCAAGTTACTTGAACCTTTAGTATTTCTTCAATAGCACATTTTATTTAGTTATTAAATTAGAAATTGTGAAACTTATGACTTTGGGAAAGTGTTAGAAGGGATTTACATGTTAAATTGTTACTTTGATTTGGCATTGTTGATAGTAGAGAATGGTAGATTATGTCATGACATATCAATATGCCATAATAAATTCTCAAGTATATATACTTGAATTTAGAAAGATCATCCAAATAATGGCTTGGCCAAATAAGTATATTGTTGTTTCTTGTTTTGAGATTAATTACAAACAATATGTAGTCAATGATTTTATTGTATAAAGAATAGAAAAGTTTTCCGAAATATAGATATCAAAAGAAACGTCAAAGAAATAGAAGTTTTGTTATGTATTAAATACATGACCATTTTAGAAATTGATTGGTGTGAGTATAGTTTTCATGCCTCATTATATATTACAAGCTATAGAATTGTGCTAGAAAATCTTGAGAATATTCTGTATTGGCCAAAACTTTAGTTAAGAATGTTAGAAAGAAATTAGAATTTAGCCAAAGTACATATGTTGTGCCATATGTTAGATTGAATTTACAATTATTAATATGGCAATATAGATTAATATATAGAATGTAGCCAAAAGAAAAGAAGAAAAAAGGGCATGTTTGTTACATTAGAAAAATATTAGAGAGTTATTTAATGACATGGTTAGGTGATATATAAGTTTGAGAAAATCTAGTAGCATAATTGGGCAAGTTAGTAGATTTAATACCTAAGTTGTGGCATAGCTTTTTATAGAAGAAATTAGATTGCCCAAAATGTAGAATTCATTCCCTAGTTGAATTGTGCCGTTTTAATATCTCACTAATAGAATTATAGAAGAGTAGAATTTGTGAGAGATAATGTACTTGTGTTCGTGTACATTTTACATAGCATGATAGAATTAAAGAATTAAAGAATTATGTAGAAATTATAGAATCGCGTACGTACACACAATGCATAGAATTCAGAAATGTAATATATGTTTTTATGCCCTTAGTTTTGCTTGTTTTAAGGTGGAAGATTGGAAAATTGGGAAGTGTAGACTTCGCCGCAGCAAAGGTATTTTGTCGTCGCGGCAACAAACTCTCCGCCCAAATCGTGTTTTAGAAATTGTAGGCTTTGTCACGACAAAGAAGAAATTTTGCTGCAGCAACGTATGCTCTAGAATGCTTACCAGAGGCGAAGAAAAATTTTCGCCAGGGCAAAGAACTGGCTGGAATTTTTGAGAAAATTCTAAACAACTTTCTTAAGGGTAAAATGACCATTCTAGCCCTAATTAGTTATAAATATGGGGAGTAAAAAGTAGTAGAATTTTATGAAAAATGCAATGAAGATGAGGGTATTATTGTAATTGATTAAAGGGCAAAGATGGAATTTTATACAAAGTACAAGGGCAAAATGGGAAAGTATAAGTATTAATATGAGATATTAAGGGTTCAATAAGGAAAACCCTACCATTCTCTACCCCTCACATGCCACTTTCACCCCCAAATTCTCTCAATTCCTTAATCAAATTTCCAAGGAAATTTAGAGGACTTTTGGTTGGATTTTGGTAGATATTCATTCCTAAGCATCCAAAGGGTTTAAGAGGAAGAGGAAGTCTACCAAAGAGAGAGAGATTCTAGTGGAATTACTTAAGTTCAAGGTAAGTAAATCCAACCCTAGCCCTTGATTTAGATTGAGCAATAATTGTGTAGAGATTTCCTTATATGAAATTACATGTTTGAGTGTTGAGATTTGTTGATGGAATTGATGATGATTCATGATTAGAATTCCACCATGAAGAGTTGTAACGCCCCACTTGAGGTATGTAGTTATTGTTTCTTCTTTTGCTCTTATTTGAGTTGGTTTCTTGGTAATATTGTTTGGTTGATCTTTGATTGAGTGTTATGTTGAATACTTGCCCTGAAATTGGTGGAAAATAGAAGAAGTTTAGTGTTTCAGTCTTCGCCGGGGCGAAGAAGAATCTTCGCTGCGGCGAAGAGGTGTTGAAGCCACGGGGAAGCTACTGGACAGTTTCGCCGCGGCGACAGGCCGACCAAAATGTTGTTAAGTTTTAGATATTTTCTTCCCTAGGGGCAATTTGACCATTCTACCCCTAATTAGCAGGAAAAGTGGGGAGTAAATTGAAAGGATTTTTCATGGAGAATATGTGTGTGGGGGTGTGTTTGTAAGAATCAAAGGATTAGATAGAATTCCCAAAGAAGAGTAAGGGCAAAATGGGAAGGCTGTGTATAAATTTCATTAAAAGGAATAAGTCATTGCAAAACCCTTCATTCTTCTTCTCCATCGCCACTCTCCTCTCTTGCTTCCTCTCAATTCTCTTTCTTTTGTTCAAGGAGTTTTAAAGGGCTTTTGGAGTGATTAAGGGTAGAAAATCAATCTAGGCATCCTAAGGTAAGGATTCTTGCTTTGGCTTTGAAGCTTTGTGAGTTTTGAATATATTTGATTATTGAGGGTTTTGTCATTTGTTTAAGAGTAGAGAAAAAGTCAAGCTCAAGTGAAAGGAAGAGCTAGTGAAATCTCTCCATAACAAGGTAAGTAAACCCCAACCCAAGTTGAGATTTGGGAATTTTCTTGATTAGGGTTTTGATAGCACTTATGTATATTGTTATATACATGTTATAAGCCATGTTATTGAGGCTTAAATAGAGATTTCTAGTGCTTTGTGATTGTTTATGCCTTTCAAATATAAGAAGAGTGGTTGGGTTGGAAAGGTAGTTTGAGATGGAATTGAAGGGGTATTGTGAACCTTTTTGGAAGTGTCTTTCTTTGGCAGGTTATGTGGCTATGTGAGGGGCATTCTCCCCATTTTGGATGGTTAGAGAAAGACTTAGAATTTTGTTATAGTAGAGTTTTTATGCACTTGAGTTGTTGATGAAATGCCTAATAGAGGTTGAGTATGAGTAGGAACCTTAATTCTTGCACATTGCATGTTGGCATTTCATAAGTGCATTAGTGGAGATGAACCACCATAAGCATTAATTGTGCATTGAGAAGTGACCTAAGAAAGGTAAGAACTTTGTGTATGCACTTGCTCTATGAGTAGAGAACTTTGTGGATGTAACTACTCTAAAGTAGAGAGAATGAGAAGTGCTAGAGTAGAGTGAATGAGAAGAGTTTTAGAAATGGGTTGATGCTTTGTGATCATCACGACAGTTATGAGAATGGGTGGATGCTTTGTGATCATCACTCGACTAGCCATTAGAAATGGGTCGATGCTTTGTGATCATCACCCGATAAGTAGTAGAAACGGGTGGATGCTTTGTGATCATCACCGGTTAGTTATTAGAAAGGGTTGATGCTTTTGATCATCACCCGACATTTATTAGAAGTGGGTTGATGCTTTGTGATCATCACCCGACGTGATTAGGAATGGGTTAATGCTTGGTGATCGTTACCCGAAAGTAATGGGAACGGGTAGGTGCTATGTGGTCTCCACCCGATAGTACGAAAATCGGGTAGGTGTTTTGTGATCTCCACTCGGTAGTCACTAGGATAGGGTTGGTGCTATGTGAACTCACACCGACATCATGAAGAGTGGGATGGGCTGTGTGAACGCCATCGGCTGTAACTACGGTAAGATGAGGGCATGACGTTTAGTAGGAAACAACAGAAAGTGTGAGGAAAGAATTAAGAGTAATACATACGGGGATAGACAGATAAAGGGTTTTACTTACTGAGCATTATTTTGTGCTCACCCCCGTTATTTTCCTTTGTAGATGCAGGATCTAGGTGATGATGCAGTCGGAGGGGCGTCGGCAAGCGAGGAGCAATAGCTACACTGTTTCCCCTGTTTTGTCTTTTAAAATGGCATTTTTGTAAAAGACGTTCTTTGTGTATAAAAGACATATGACTTATAATGAAAAGAAAGTTTTTTGGGCCCAATTTTCTATCGTTATTATGCATGCATTGTACTAGATTTCAGCAATTGTTACAAGAGTGATGATTGTGTTGATAGAAATTGATAGAAATTTGGATGAGTTAAGAAAGGAATTGAGCAGAGTTATGGAGTGTATTTTCCTAGCCAGGTTTGAGGTTGTTTTTAAGGAGCTTTGCTCCAAATTGTTGGTGGTTAGAGATTGTTATGGAAAAGTAACTACCTTAAGTGCCTTATTTGTGCATACCAAGTGTTCGATGAAATTTCAAAGTGAAGTGTGTGTATGAATATGATAGCATGTTATATTGATATGAGTTTGTAGATGGTAGAGAAAGTAGAGAAGGACATGTTCCCATGCCATATTGCATCTTTGCATTTAACCATTTGAATTTAGAAAGAATACTAAGAAGAGCCATCTACATGCATACATACATTCACGAACATTAAAAATATTAAAGAAGAAAGAAAAGAAAGTTATTAAAGGAAAGAAAAGAAAATGAACACTAAATTCTAAAAGAATATAAGAGAAGGGGAGGTTGTTGTGATGGGGAACCCGTGAGTGATAAGAAGAATTTCCCCGCATGCACATCGCCTTCAGTAAGTGGCCTTAGAATAAGAAAGAAGAATTGGTACAGTCTGTAAGAGTGCATATGGATAAGGGTTGTACCTAAGAAAGAATTTGAGAATACACTCACATGGCCAAGGTTCCGAATCCATGCCTCAACCGAGTCCGATCAACAAAAGAATAAGAAAGAAAAGAATAAGGAAGAAAAGAAAGAATAGAAAAGAAAGAAAGAATAGATAAGCAAGAAAAGAAAAGAAAGAATAGAAAGAAAGAAAGAAAGAAGAGAAACGCAGAAAGAAAGAAAAACAGAAAAGAAAATGCACATTCTATGCATTTGTGCATGTGCATCATACTTATGCATGATACTATACCAACTACCATGAGTAGTGAGCAATTAGAAATAAAGAAAGAATAGAGGGATTAGAAATATAGAAAGAACAAAAAGATTAAGAACAGAGAAGAATAGAAAAGTGTGATGGAAGGAAAGAAATTCAAAACATGAGCGATGGAGATAGAAAAGCATCATAGTGGATTTACTTACTGAGCAATTAGTGCTCAGCTTGTTGTTCTTAATGTTTTTGCAGGAAATAGGTGAGAAGCGGTCGGATGGACATCAAGAAACGGAAGGAAACGGCACTACTGTCCACTGTTTTTGAGTTAATGTATATGGTACCTTTGTTGTTGTAAAGAATTCAGTATATAAAAATAAAGAAAAATTTTGGGCCCACTATCTTTTACTTATATGATTATGTGTTTTTATAACATATTTACTGAATTTATATTATATCCCTTAAAGTATACTAGTTAGAAAGAGTTATTACAATAAATAAAGAATAAAATAGAAAATGTTTAAGTTAAGTGTGCTATTAGAATAAACTTTGGGCTTTCCAGAAAAGTATAAAAATAAAAGCCTAAGAATTAATGGAATACATGCCAGAGTCACACACGTATTTTGGGATCATGCATAGACAGCATATAAAGGCATGACATAGCATAGCATATATTTCAGAAATTTTAAAATTATGGGAAATTGTCTAGCTGGTTATTTTGCAGATTTACAGAGCATGCTTTCAAAGGGTTGTTGCAATGAGGAACCTGTGAGCATTCGCTGCGTTAGTTAGTGGCAACAGAGATGCAAAAGTTTCCCACATGCATGCCGCCATCAGTGAGCGACCTCAGAATAGAAAAACAAAATTGTACAGTCTGGCAAGAAGTGCATGTGGATGATGACTATACCCAGAAATAATTTCAGAATATGCTCACATGGCCAGGGTTCCAAATCCATGCCTCGACCTAGTCCAATCGAAAAATCAGAACATAATACAGAAAGAATTTCAGAAAAAGAAAGAAAAATAGAAAAATAAATAGAAAATAGAAAGAGTTTCAGAAAGAAAGAAAAATAGAATAAGAAATAGAAAATAGAAAGAATTTCAAAAAGAAAAATGAATTTCAGAAAGAATTAGAAAAGAATTTTTAGAAAGAATACAAACATGATCATTTGCATATGCATCAGACATTTTATGTGCATTGTATCTCATGCATTTATGCATAGATTAAACATTTTATTTTATTATTGCGTGTCTGACTAGCCAAGAAAAGAAAATAGAAGCCCATGAAAATAGAGAAGAAAAGAAAATAGAAACCTATGAGAATAGAGAAGAAAAGAAAATAGAAACCCATGAGAATAGAGAAGAAAAGAAAATAGAAACTCATGAGAATAGAGAAGAAAATAAAATAGAAGCCCATGACATTAGAGAAGAAAAGAAAATAGAAATCCATAAGAATAGAGAAGAAAAGAAAATAGAAACCCATGAGAATAGAGAAGAAAAGAAAATAGAAGCCTAGGAAAATAGAAAAGAAATTAGAGATATACAAGAAAAGAACAAAAATTAGATACATGCTAGAAAAGAACAGAAATTAGAAACATTACAAATAGCAAAGAAACTTAGCGATATGTTGAGTAGAGAAAGAAACAGAAAGTTATAATCTAGCAGAGAAGAGAAATAAAATGATAAAGAATAGCACATCACTAGAAGGATTTAGAAAGATTTGAGAAAAATAGAATATTGCTAAGTAGTATGCTTGAGAATAAAGAGAGAAAGCAAGCATAAATTTAGAATCAGTACAGCAAAAACGGGGACAGCGGAGTAAGAGCATAGCTAGATTTGGTTTAGTTACTAAGCATTTATAGCTCACCCCGTTGCTTTCCTTATTTTTGCAGATATTAGATTGTAGTGGTCGGGAGACATCAAGCTGGCGACAGGATTGCACACACTGTCTCAGTGAATAAATTTAATGTGGATTTATATATGTGAGAAATAATCTTTGTGTAATAGTATGTTATAACTAGATTAAGGATAAAAAATTTAGACGAACATCCTTTTTAAACTTGCATTTCTCTAGCTTCTCTCTATAGGATACTCAATGAATACTTGCCTAGTGAGATATTACACTAGAGCAGCGGAACTTTACATGAGGGATATTGTCATCAATTCTCATAATTTCATGACTCTGTAATAGAAAACATCTTAAAACACCCTTTTTAAATTAACAAAATACTTGCTCTAATACCAAATGTAAAACCCCTCCCCAGTCAGGTACCCTCTGAATATCCCTCAATTAAAATCTAGAGAATTCATGTTTGGGGAACGAGTTGTATTTAGAAAACCCATGTAAGAATAATAATAATGTCCGAAACATTACTATAAGATGTACCACAGGATCAAAATTTGTACCTTGAAAAAAAAAAACTTAAATTCATTTGGGCATCAATCAATCAAAACATATTAATGCCATTTTCATTCATATGGTGGAAGCTTAAAAAAGGTATATCAAAAACATTTGTCATTTACAGTATTTACATCAAGATAAAACGTCAAGATGACAATAAATTATCTCCCTTCACGCAGAGCCTTGCTGTCTCCAACATCCCTTGCTTCTGGATTACCTGTAAAACATTCAACCATGAAAGGGTGAGTGCTAATCGCTTAGTAAGGATTGATCCATTTAATACCAAGTATGTTATTTGACACTGATTAAACACATTCAATTCACATACCACACGTCTTTTGCATCTAAGTGTGGTTCCTTTTCTTTACTAACTCACATACTTTTCATTATCTTTCCCATGGTCATATTAAACATCAAGTGTACACATACAAATAAGTACATAAACATAATGCACACACATCACATGTCATGACATAACATCTAAATATCTTCTAACATGAGTACAAATCATCTCATAATGTAAATAACATCATAAATCATGTAATGCAACTAAATGCATATGAATCATCCAACGTCTAGCTGATCAAACTTTTCTTAGCGTCTTAAGCATTTCATATCATCTAGCCTCAAATTCATCTAGAGCTCATATCATCGAGAGGCATGCTTATGCATTATTTAGCACCTAAAGCATATATTCATCTTTCCTTAATGGGTATACGAGGATATGCTTACGTGTTATTTAGCATCTAAAGCATATATTCATCTTTCCTCTCATCTAGCCTCAAATTCATCTAGAGCTCATATCATCCAGAGGCGTGCTTATGCATTATTTAGCATCTAAAGCATATATTCATCTTTCCTCAACCGGACTATGAGGATATGCTTACGCGATTTCCATCTTGTTTATATGCATCTCTAACATCTTATGGCATGTAAATATATGTTTTAGTGAGCTTAACACTTTTGATTCATCTATGGATTATCAATCCATTTACATTACCTCTTGCTCACATTCATCATCTTAAAACATATATTACATTGCATCTTCATGACCATGTATATCTTTCAAAGATCATCTAACTAATGGGTAAACATTAGTACATGGCTTAATTACAACAATACATTAATAATCATAAGAATTAATCATGTTAAATCTTAAACTTTAATAACCAGAAGTTTATTCTTTAGGCCATTTTCCATCCATTTCTCAAACGAATTGGCTCTTGGGCTAAACATAAAAGTTATAGGACCATGTCTTAATCTAATGCTTCAAGAATTATCTCATTTCGATTTTTATAACTCAAGTTATGGTTGAAATATTGAATCATGTTTAACATAACCCGTAAACTAGCCAAATCTAAATTTTTCATATTAAACCATGCCATATCAACTTCTATTGACAATTAACAAATACGTCAACTTATGGATCAATTAAACCTCCCTTTAATAGTCTTTACATCTTAAAGGAAGTGTAAAACTTCATTCCCATGATCATCCATCATTGCTATAACATTGTAAGTTAATGCAGACGACACATCAACACTTCTAATAGCAACCATTCAACATCATGTGGCCTCTAATACTACAAGTTTTGCCACAATCAACATCAATACTTCATTTTCTTTAATTAAAACATAACAACTCATAAAACATGAATGGCAATAACTTCATGTATAATGAATTCAAGGCAATAAATTACATTAATGAGTTCAACTACACTTGCCATCAACTAATTCTATGCCTTAAAGCCTTAATTTAAGGTTTCATTAAAATCTACAAACCCTGGCATAATCCCTAGTCATGGGAGGTTCATCCTTATGTAACGCCTACTTTGAGGTACATAGCTTATTCATGTTTATTTGCCTTTAAATGTTGTTTGTTGGCCTTAAGTTAAATTGATATGTTGATATTGTTGTGTGGTTGCCCTGAATTTGGTGGAGAGTTGGCGAATTAGAGAATTATAGACTTCACTGGGGCGAAGAATAAGCCTCGCCTCGGCGACATACGCTCTGTATTTTTTTGTCGAGGCGAAGAAAAATCTTTGCCTGGGCGAAGAGTTGGCTGAATTTCTTGAGAAGTTTCTAAAGGAATTTTCCATAGGGGTAAAGTGACCATTCTACCCCTAATTAGCAGGAAAAGTAGGGAGTGAAATGTAAGAAAATTTCATGGAGAATGCATTGGAGATGAGAGTGTAATTGTAAAGAATTAAAGGGAAAAGATGGAATTTCCAAGAAAGTGTAAGGCCAAAATGGGAAAGAGTGCTTATTTATATGAGCTAATAAGGGTTTAGCCTTACCAACCCTCCCATTCTCTGCACCCTATACACCACTTCCACTCTCCATTCCTCTCATCTCTTCATACAATTTGCTAAGGAAATTGAGGGCTTTTGGTTGGATTTTGATAAGGATTTGATCCTTAGCATCAAAAGGTGAGGATTCTTGCTCTAGTTATGAGATTAATTTGTGCAAGTGCTGAATTCTTATTAAGTTTATGGTTAGGGTTTGAGAGAAAGAACAAATTACCAAAGATCAAGAGCTTTTTATGGAACTACTCAAGCACAAAGTAAGTAAATCCAACCCAAGCTAAGATTTAAGTAATCAAATGATTTGATATGCATGTATATGCTCATGAGTTCGAGATTGATTGTTGAGAATGATGCTATTGTTGAGTATATGGCTTTTGATGAGTAGATTTGAGCCATGAGTAGTAGAGTTGATATTATGGTGGCCAAGTGAAGTTTGGTTGAATTTTAGAAAGAATTTGAGTAGAATATTTGAAGCGTATTTTCCTGGCTAGGATTTGTGATGATTAAAGGGAGTTTTACTCCAATTATGGATGGTTTAAGAAAGAAGGAGAATTATAGTTAAAGTAGAATTTAAGTATGCATGGTAGAATTTAAGTATGCATGCATGTTGTTTGATGAAATGCCTAAGAGAAACATATGCATGAGTAGAGGAAACTTAATTTTTGTGCAACATTGCATAATTGCATTACATGTTTGCACTTATTAAAGAATTATAAGCATGAGCCATCCACATGCATCCATTTGCATATGTATAAGAAGTTAAAGAAAGAATTAATTAAGAATAAAGAGAAATTAAGAAAAACACAAAAAAATTAAAGAAAGAAAAGTGTTAAAGAAGAGAAAAGAATAGGTTGTTGCGATGGGGAACCCGTGGGTGATAAGAAGAAGAATTCCCACATACACGCCACCTTAATTGAGTGGCCTAAGAAGAAGAAGAATTTGTACGGCTCGTAAGAGTGTATGTGGATGAGGGCTATACCAAGAAGAATTTCCTACATGCACGCCACCTTAATTGAGTGGCCTAAGATGAAGAAAGAATTTGTACAGTCCGCAAGAGTGTATGTAAATGAGGACTGTACTCACTCACATGGCCAGGGTTCCAAATCCATGCATTAACTAAGTCCGATCGGCAAGAAAAGAAAAGAAAAGAAAGAAAGAAGAAGAAGAAGAAGAAGAAGAAGAAGAAGAAAGACTAAGAAAGAAGAAGAATAAGAATAAGAAAGAATGAGAATGCTTGAGCAAGCAAGAAAAGAAAAAGAAAGAATAGAAAGAAAGAAATATAGAAAAAGAGAAAGAAATAGAAAAGGAGAAGGAGAAAAGAAAATGCATTTCTATGCATAACTACATATGCATCTCATCCATGCATTTTACCATGATTCCCATCATGGTTAGTGAGAATAAGAAAGAAAGAAAGAACAAAGAGAATTAGAAAGAACAAAGAAACTTAGAATGAAAGAACGTGAGAATTAGAAACAGTGAAAGAAAAGAGAAAGAACAAGAGAGAATGAAGAAGGAAAAGAATAGAGTAAGGAAAGAACTCAAGAGTAAGTCGCGGGGATGGAAGAGTAGAGGATTTACTTATTAAGCAATTAGTGCTCACCCCGCTGTTTTTTCCTGTTTTACAGGAAATAGGTCAAAAGCAGTCGGATTGATGTCGAGAAGTGGAGAGAAATGGCACTACTGTCCACCGTTATTTTTTTATTGTATATACTAGTTTGTATTATGTAAAGAATTGTATATACTAGTTTGTATTATGTAAAGAATTATATATTAAGTAAAGAAAATTTTTGGGCCCATTGCTTTTCAAATTATATGTATGTATGTATGTTTTTCATAGTATAATTTCCGAGTATACTAGTTAAGAAATAAGCTATTACAAATTAGGCCAATCTTCTTTGATCTATAGAGAGAGAAAACTTGGATTAGAGAAGTTATGGTGGAATTTGAGAGAAAATGGTGAAAGGTTGAAGAAAATGGTTCCTTCTCCTCCCTTGAACGAAATTTATGGATAAAATTTATTGAATTTTCATTTTCATCTCTCTTATAACATGTAATTACCTTATTGGCCCAACTATTTTCATTATCTAACTCATAAGTCCTTAATTTCACATATAAGGGCAATTTAGTCATTTGGCACTAGCATAATTATTACTTTATTAATGCCATTCAATACAATTAAGCCTACTCATCCTTGACTTTTTGCAATGCTTATCCATACGTAAAATGACTATTTTGCCCCTAATGCATTTTTATGGATAATTGATTCATACCATTCCAAATGAATTGACTATTTTGCCCTTAGTTAGATTTTATGCTTTTTAACACAAAATTAACATCTAAATGACTATACATCTTGGGTATTACAACCACAAATGCCTTATACATAAAAATCAATATAATTTAGCACCATAAGATGTAAAACATGCCAAAGAAACTAGATGTAAGGATAATAAAAATAGAAAATTATAATCTATCAATTGCACTTAGTGATATTCATTACAATCAAATTGAAATAAAATACAAATTATACAGTCAAGTTTACCTCCACCAAACGATAAGGAATTACCTATACAATCAAGTGTACAATATTAAAACTCATTACCATCCTCATCTTTGTCATCTTCGTCATCTTTGTTCATCTTAATTTTGGCCATTTGAAGCAAGGTATCTATGCTTTATTTAATTTCCAACCAAACATTATCTTAATTTTGAGTTCGTTTTATGCCTTGCCTGATGCTCACTCTTTCATTTGAATTACTCTGGAGAACATTATGTGAGTTTTATCTTGCTCAAAATGCATGATTCCTTTTTAAAAATCAAACAACCTTGAACATTATGTGAGAACATTATGTACATTTCATTTGAATTACTCTGGATTATAGATTATGTTACTTTTACTATTAATAGTAAAAGTAACATAATCTATAATCCACGATCGCATAAATTAAAAATCAAAAAACCTACATCAGCAAGAATAATAAGACAAAGAACTTTCTGGCTTCTAGCCCAAAGAACCTGAAATTCAAGATCTAGAGCTGTTTTTTTGGTTTTCTTCAAGATCGCCTTCTTGCTTCTTGCTCTTCTTTTACTCCATTGCTTCTTTTCTTGATTTCCTTATGAGCTCTCCTTCGATTCTCCTAAATTTTGTGTGCTGACTTTGTAGCTAATGTTAGGGTTAGAGTTTGGATGAAAAAAGGAAAAAATGAATTGAGCAAAAAGGGAAAAAGGGAATGTCCTTATGAACTCTCCTTTGATTCTCCTAATTTTCTTCGATGTTATAGCAAAAAAGGGAAAAATTGAATTGGGTGAATTGAGCCATCTTTGGTCTCTTCTTTTCTTTGTAAAATTGAATTGGGAAAACTAAATCCTAAAAGAAGAAAAATAAAACACAAGAAGGACAATAAGCAGGGAAGGGGACAAACACACTCTAAAACGCAATTGTTTCCCTCACACTTTAGTGTGAGTTTGTATTTTTAGATTAGATATATCAAACATAATATATATATATATAGTAAGGAAGAAGAAATAAATGAGTAGATTGGCTTGAGTGGTTAAGGGGAAGAGTTGAGAGAAAAGTGCATAAGTTCAAATCTCATAGTCCCCTTTTTTAAAAACATGGGTTTTTCTAAATCCTAATACTACTCCAACTTCTAATTTTATAATGAGTAATATTCCTAGTTCCCATTTTTTAAAAACATGGGGTTTTCTTAATCCTAATACTACTCCAACTTCTAATAATAACTATAGACTAATAAAACTTGACTAAATTAATTAATATCAGAAAAAGACCCTACAAATAGTATTTGATTAATGAATAACATAATCTTCAGACCATACAAGCGGTTGTCTCGTCCTCTTTGGAATAATTTCATTCTTTTGGGTTGTCACATACTAAAGTATAGATAGTATATATGATAATGAAATTAGAAGATTGAGGTAAATTATGTAGTTCAAGCTACCCTTGAGGTGGGTGTTTGATATGTGGTTTTAGGTTAATACTCAATTTAATTTAATATGTCATTTCTAATTTATTTTATCAAGGACTTGATTGAGTGATTGATTTAAACTTCTAATTTTATGGGGCGAATGAGAATATATATGCATGTAAATGATGAATATGTATTAGCTTGAAATTATAACAAAAAATCAATTACAATATTTATAGTTATGACAAATAATAATATATATTAAAGATAAAAAAATTTATTTTTTGTATAAGCATAAGTAATTGATTAATTAAACAGATATAAAAACCTGAAAAAAGCTTAGTTGAAAAGTTTGGGTTGTTAAATCTATAAAAATTATGAAGGGTCGAATAATATAATTTGTGTTTGATATGATGAATAATAATATATATTATATATATCAAAGATAAACATTTTTATTTTTATTAAAAATTAGTCTATTAAATAAAAGGAAAAAATTAAGTTTTTTTAAAAAAAGAAAAAATGCATAAAATATAATTAAGAAAAAAAATAAATTTAAGATAAATAGAAAAAATTGCCCAGCCCCTTTTATCTTTTTTCCCCACCCAAAAACTCCACCCCCAATTTTCTTTCTTGCTTGCTGCTTACCTTCCCTCATCCCCACATGACACTTTATTAAAATGTCAAATCAAGTTCAAATTTAATTAAAAGGACATGTAGTTTTAAAGTGTTAAGTTAATAGCCTTATTATTGATTAAAGTTAATTAAACATAATTAGTGGTTAATTAAGATTAATGAAGTATTGTGTAATCTTTTAAAAATTACAATATGTCCCCAAAGAGCCGAAATTCTTGCAAACAAACCTAAACACCTTCTTCTTCTTCCTCTCGCCATTAACGCATCCCTCCCCTGGTTGTTGTTTCTTCTAAGCATCATCTACATCTTCTTCTTCTTCTTCTTCTTCTTCTTCTTCTTCTTCTTCTGCATCTACATCTTTTTCTTCCTGTACATCTTCTTCTTCCCACCATTAACACTATCTTCTTCCTCTGCCATTAACATCTTCTCCACCACAGATCCTCCTCCTCCTCCTCCTTCTGACATTTTGTCCAGGCATGTGTATCTCCCCTTTCCATTTTATATTTCGATTTACAAAGATTTAATGATAGATTGGGTTTGGGTTATGATTTTGATTTAGTTGTTTAGGTTCTTAGGTTGTGTTTGATGTCATGCAAGTTGAAAGGAGTGAAATTTAGTGAATATTTTCTTGCATTATGGGTAGTTGGGGGTGGTAGCATGATAAGAATGCAAAATGTCATATTTACGCCCTTAATGTCTAGTCCTTTATACTTATTTGTTGCCTAAATGTACTCATTATTCTATTTTGATTTAAGATGCAAATGGAGGCGTTAAATGCAAAACGGAACTAATTAGGTGAATTCAGACAGTTTCGACATCACTTCGTAATCTGGGCATAACTCTCTCATCCGAGCTCCGATTGAGATGATTCAAAATGCTGTGGAACCCTAAGAAAGAGATATACAACTTTAATTTTTTAAGTTTGGAGAGATACTCACTGAATCAGGGTTGTAATCGGGCTTGAAGTTGACATACCTGCACTACTGATGTTCTGGAACATTCTGCCCTATCATTCAAGTCAATTAGGCAGTTTATTATTGGAAGTTTTGAATACCTGTTGCACGCAAGTTACAGCTAGAAACACCACTTTCCTATTTTACAGTAGGACTTTATTTTATTTTCAATTAATGAGATTAGGATAAATGTTATTTTAAGCATATTAGAATATTTTTAGGAGATTTAGTAGATATTCCAAATTTGAATTGGATATTCTTAAAAGGGGGAGAGAGATCAGATTAGGAGGATTACACACACCTCTCTTCCTCTCTTCTACAATTTTCTCTTTTGATTTTCGTGATGGCCATGAGCGGCTAATTTTCATAACTTGGTCGAAGGAAACAGAGGCCTCGGAATCATTAAACTATAAGATCTAATATGTTTTTCTTTAGTGTTCAATATATGTTTGAGTATTGAATGTTCTTCTATGCCTATTTTCATGATTGTTGCATTTAATTACTAGGAGGCCTACTAGTTTAGTATTTGTTGCAATCTATTGCTAAATTAGATATCAAATCCGTAATTGTTTGATCTCTCTAATTTGTGAGTAAAAAAGAGTTGAGAATTTGCTGCGTCAGGAATTATTAATTCTTAAGAAGAACACTCGACTAAATTAAATACAACCGCTTGTGTTTGTGTTGTTCAGCTTCATCAATCTCTTTAGTTCTTAAGGCTGCCACTAGATTAAACCTTTAGCGCTTGTCTAGGGTTGTTTAGTGGCAAGATTAATTAGATCACTTGTTTCCTAATTAACTACAACTAAGGAGGGATAGGAAAATAGTTCCAACGGTGAATACTCAAAGTAGCAATTGATATATGCTTGCATCGATGATCAATTGAAAGATTCCAATGGTGGATATTGACTTAGACCAAGGTTTGTTATTTTGATTGATTTCGGTAATTTAACTTCAATTGTTTTTCCTGAAAGTGTTTCCGTTCTACTCAAACCGCTCCAACCACACCCCCGCCGCCGCCTTGTTCACGTAACATTAAATTTGGCTAGACACTCTCCGTGGGAATGATCCTGACTCACATTACTACATGTGTTTTTAGGTTTTAATTTTGGTTGCCTGCGATAGCACACCAGATTTTGGCGCCATTGCTAGGGAGTGATTCTAGTTGATTTTTTTTGTTTTTGTGATTCTTGTTGTTTTTTTTTTTTTTCAGAAAAGAAAAAAAAAATCTGAACTGTAGTACTATTCTGAATTAACAGTAGTACTATTCATAAGAAAAATTTTGGCTAAATTAGGAGTGCTGCGAGTACCCGTTTCAAAGAAAACGAAATTCTGAGTAAGACTAGAAATTCTAGCCCCACCCTCTTCACGCCAAATGACAACGTTTGATATGGTTTTTGGCCATTTTTGTGTTTCTAGCCATTTTATTTTATTTATTTATTTTTTCTAGTCAGTTTTCATTATTTGTCATTTATTCTAATTCTTTGATGAGATTTTTTGTTTTATGACCAGATTTTGGGTCCTCTTATCTTGGTGATTTAACATTCGAACCAGAATTAGAGAGCACTTTGCGAAGGTTAAGGAGGGAAGCTTAGAGAAATTCTGAGGAAAGTAATTTGGCCCTTGATTCCCAATTTGCTAGTAACTCTGATTTAGAAGAGGAGGACGTCATGGCTGGAAATCAAACTTTGAAAGAGCTTGCTGCCCTTGATTTGAATCAAGCACCTTTATGCATAACATTTCCAGTTTTAGATGCTACTACTACTTTTGAATTAAAATCTGAACTAATACATCTCTTGCCCACTTTTCATGGCCTTGCAGGTGAAGATCCTCACAAGCATTTAAAGGAGCTTCATGTGGTTTGCACGAGTATGAAACCTACGGGGTGATCGAGGAGCAAATTAAATTAAGAGCCTTCCCGTTTTCTTTGAAGGATTCAGCTAAGGATTGGCTTTATTATCTACCCTTCGGGACTATCGGGACTATAACCACATGGAACGAGATGAAGAGGTTGTTTTTGGAGAAATATTTCCCAACTTCGAGGGTGGCCAACATTCGAAAAGAAATTTGTGGTGTAAGGCAGCACAACGATGAGTCTCTACATGAATACTAGGAACGTTTTAAGAAATTATATGCAAGCTGCCCCCATCATCATATTAGTGAGCAGCTACTTATCCAGTACTTCTATGAGGGCCTTCTATACACTGATAGGAGCATGATTGATGCTGCTAGTGGAGGAGCTTTGGTGGATAAAACTCCAGAGGCCACGAGAAACTTGATTGCAAATATGGTGGCCAATTCTCAACAATTTGGCACTAGGCTTGACCTTCTATCTAGGCGTGATAATGAGGTAAATATTTCCTCCCTTGAACAACAAATCTCGAGTCTAACTTCTCTTGTTCATCAAATGGCTGTAGGTAATATGCAAACGGTGACGGCTTGCGGGATTTGTTCAGTAGTAGGGCATCCAACTGATATGTCCCCAACTCTTCAAGAGGAGCCTATTGAGAAAGTGAATGTAGCATGTTGTTTTCCTGGACAACCACAAAGGAAGTATGATCCCTATTCGAGCACATATAACTCGGGATGGAGGGATCACCCCAATCTTGGCTATGGGAATTCATAAGTGAATCAGCCTGTCACTCAAAACCGCCCAAGTTACCAACAATATAAGCAGACATATCCCCCTAGACAACAACCGGGACAAACTTCTAATTCTGGTATGTCTTTAGAAGATATTGTCAAGTCTCTTGCCACTAACACTTTGCAATTTCAACAAGAGACGAGGGCCAGTGTTCAAAGTTTGGAGAATCAGATGGGCCAGATGGCGACCACAATAAGTAAGCTGGAGGCGCAAAGTTTGGGGAAATTATTCTCTCAAACGGTGGTAAATCCAAGAGAAAATGCAAGTACGATCGTCTTGAGAAGTGGTAAAGAGGTTGAGATTCCAATAAAGGCAACCCCTGCATCGTCGAAGGAAGAAAAGGAGAAAAAAGTCATTGTAGACAGGAACATTCCCAACGACGATGGTGTTCCTAAGAGTAAGTTTCCACCTCTGTCCGATTATAAACCAATACCTCTGTTTCCTCAAGCTTTAGCAGAATCTAGAAAAGATGAGCAAAACAGAGATTTATATGAGACTTTTCATAGATGCGAGGTAAATATTCCACTTTTAGATGCTATTAAACAAGTACCTCGTTGTGCTAAATTCTTGAAAGAATTGTGTACAATTAAGAGGAAACAGAAACTTAAGGGGTTTGAAAAGGTGAGAGTAGGAGAGAATGTTTCTGCAGTGATTCAAAGAAAACTCCCAGCGAAGTGCAAAGATCCAAGTATGTTTACTATCCCTTGTACGATAGGTAACACTATGTTCAAGAAGGCCATGATAGATTTAGGAGCTTCTATTAATGTCATGCCATATTCTATATATGCTTCTTTGAAACTTGAACCTCTGAATAAAACCGGTGTTGATTCAATTAGCTGATAAATCTAATACCTATCCTAAGGGTGTAGTTGAGGATATTCTGGTACAAGTTAATGACTTAGTTTTCCCTACTGATTTCTATGTGCTTGATATGGAAAACGGTGATCATCTCTAGTAAATACAGTGCATTGCAAGAAAAAAAGCCTTGAGTCGAGCCAACGACAATAAACAAAGGCGCTGCTTGGGAGGCAACCCAAGGGGAGTTTGTTTTCTTATTCTCGCATTTTAAATTTTGGTTATTTTTGCCTTTTCTTTGCTTTTCATCTTACATTGGGGACAATGTCAGTTTTAAGTGTGGGGGAGGGGATTTAGGTTGTGTTTTAATTTGTTCTAAAAAAAAAAAAAAAACAAATAGTTTTTTGTTTTTAGGAAGGTTTACGCTTTAAGTCATGTCTTTGAATGTCTAGTGATGCATGAAATAGTAACTTGACTTTTTTATTGAACATATTCCTTGACTTAGGATGTTAGCAATATTTCATAAAATAGAGTTAATCAGATTTGAATCTTTGTAGTTTGAAACAATATGTCTTGATAAGTTGTGTGAACTTGGTGACGAAGCATGATTGAGGAGTGTATAACAACCCTTAAAAAAGAAAAATTGTTTCTCTTAAGCTAGTCCTAAATTTGGGTTTAAGCAAATAGGAAAAAAGAAAAAAGAAAAAAAAAGGTATGTGATGGGTCGAGATGGAGAGTAAAACGCACTCACTCATAAACACAACCATGAAGTGAGATGGAGCATAAAATGCACTCATTCTTTTTCAAAACAGAAAAAGAAAAAAAAATATCCTCAGTTTGCTACCCAGTTTGTAGTAGTAAAGAGAAACAGTTGAGGAAAAAGTAGAGAGGTGAGTTGTACATGAATTGATTGTGATTGGTTTCCTTGTTTGCATTGACTGATTGAGAGTAATTACGGAAAATGATGAAGAGAGATGAACGTCATTAACTCTACTTTATTTTACTTTGTTGCTTCCTAAGTTAGGAATGAATATTCATGGATTAAATATTGTTGCTTATGCATCATGATGGTGTTCTTGATATGACTTGAGTGCAGTGTTTGTTTGAATTAGTTTGCCCGCGGACGTGCAAAAGCTAAGTGTGGGGGAATTTGATGAGAATGCAAAATGTCATATTTACCCCCTTAATGTCTAGTCTTTTATACTTATTTGTTTCCTACATGTACTCATTATTATTCTATTTTGATTTAGGATGCAAATGGAGGCATTAAATGCAAAATGGAACTAATTAGGTGAATTCGGACAGTTTTGACATCACTTTGTAATCTGGGAATAACTCTCTCTTCCAAGCTCCGATTGAGATGCTTCAAAATGCTGTGAAACCCTAAGAAAGAGATCTACAACTTTCATGTTTTGAGTTTGGAGAGATACTTGCTGCATCAAGGTTGCAATCTGGCTTGAAGTTGACACACCTACACTGCTGATGTTCTGGAACATTCTACCCTATCATGCAAGTCAATTAGGCAGTTTATTATTGGAAGTTTTGAAGACCTGTTGCATGCAAGTTACAGCTGGAAACACCACTTTCCTATTTTGCATTAGGACTTTATTTTATTTTCAATTAATGAGATTAGGATAAATGTTATTTTTATGATATTAGAATATTTTTAGGACATTTAGTAGATATTCCAAATTTGAATTGGATATTCTTAAAAGGGGGAGAGAGATTAGATTAGGAGGATTACACACGCCTCTCTTCCTCTCTTCTGCAATTTTCTCTTTTGATTTTCATGGTGGCCATGAGCAGCTAATTTTCATAACTTGGTTGAAGGAAACGGAGGCCTCAGGATCATTAAACTATGAGATCTAATCTGTTTTTCTTTAGTGTTCAATATATGTTTGAGTATTGGATGTTCTTCTATGCCCATTTTCATGATTGTTGCATTTAATTACTAGGAGGCCTACTAGTTTATTATTTATTGCAATCTATTGCTAAATTAGATATCAAATCTGTAATTGTTTGATCTCTCTAATTTGTAAGTAAATAAGAGTTAAGAATTTGCTACATCAGGAATTATTAATTCTTAAGAAGAACACTCGACTGAATTAAATACAACTACTTGTGTTTGTGTTGTTCAGCTTCATCGATCTCTTTAGTTCTTAAGGCTACCACTAGATTAAACCTTTAGCGCTTGTCTAGGGTTGTTTAGTAGTGAGATTTGGCTAGACACTCTCCGTGGGAATGATCCTGACTCACGCTACTACATGTGTTTTTAGGTTTTAATTTTGGTTGCCTGCGACAACACACCATAGTACCGATTGTAGGTGGACATGACTGAAAATGTGTTCTAGATATGATAGATCACTTAAGCGATCTGGTATGTCTAGTATAATGCAGTAGATTGTAGATCACTTAAGCGATCAGGTGTATGGCAGAAGATTGCTTAAGCAATTTGCTATAAGTCTGGAATATGGCAGCAGATTGCTTAAGCGATCACGTAAATGGCAGAAGATCGCTTAAGCTATCTGTTATAAGTCTAGTGTATGGTAGTAGATCGCTTAAGCAATTAGGTAAATGGCAGAAGATCGCTTAAGCGATCTACTATAAGTCTGGTGTATGGCAGTAGATCGCTTAAGCAATCAGGTAAATGGTAGAAGATCGCTTAAGCAATCAGGCTTAATTATACCAGATTGTTTAACCGATCCATTATATCACTTAAGCGATCCAGTATGCGATATACCAGATCTCTTAAGTTATACACCAGATCACTTAAGCGACTTTGTAGATGCTTTTTAAAATCTTTTAACCTTTAATACATCAGTTAATAATTTTTTTCTTGCATTATAGGTACTTGGCTATTATTAGACATGAGATAAGTTATTTTGGGTGTTGAATATTTTGGTGAGTGGGTAGAGGAAGAAAGTTGTTGGAAGTGGATTGGGAAGAGCAAAGAAGTTATACCAATTGCTGTGAGCACAGAGGTTAGTTTTGATGAGTTGATTGATGAAATAATTAGAAGAGGTGATTTGAGTTGGTCACGTAGTGATATAGTTGTGAAGTATGTTTTAAGTAGAGTTCCTTAATATTATAAGGTACCTCCTGCTATATTAAAGTCCGATGAAGGTGTGAAGTTATATATGATTGATGTGGGTGTTAGGAAATGATCATGCATGGTAGCGGAAAACAAAAAAATATTTACATCATAGATAGTTTCTTAGAACCAAGATCAGGGTACAAATTTATAGTTTATACATAATTTTAGAATCTGCAGAATTTCAATTTAGAGTTTAAGAAATCATACGCACATTTGGAGGCTCCTCCAACTTGTCTCTGAACGTATTTCGCTACCGACCTAAGAGTAGGATCGAACCAATGTAGTCCACACGAAGATAACCCCAAGGAACTAGAGAGGGATTTGCTAGATCCTCTTTAGCCTTTAAGAACCAATAAGCAATCAAATAAAATTTGATTTCAAGCAAAAATAAAACTAGCTTGAGAAGAGGAGCAAAGGGGCTGAAGTTTTTCTTTGTGAATGTAAAATGAATTAATTAAATTAATTCACAAAGTGTTGCACTTATATAGTGCACACTTTGCCCTGTTCCATCATGGAATGGCCTTGGGCTCCAATCCAAACACCCCTTGTATCCAAACATCCCCATTTAGATATTTTAATTTTAATTATCATTATCTCAATTTAATTTAATTAATATATATATATATTAACCTTTAACAATAATGATAATTTATTTAAATATATGCGAACACATATTTAAACGTAATCTCACTTAGATAATTTTAATATCAAATTAAATAAAGGCTTCGACCTCAGCAAATTTAATTGCACTGTAAGATTACCAAAATACCCTTTTGCCTAAAAAGATGAAAATGTCGTTCTTATAAACTGGTTCTTAAATTATCTTCTATGTGTGTGACCCGTAGGCTCCTTATCAACCGACAGTGTGTAGTTTCGCGATTAACACCAATGTAATATCCACTTTGAGGTACATCTTTAATTCATGTTCATTTGCCTTTTAAATGTTGTTTGTTGGCTTTAAGTTTACTTGATATGTGTTACTGTTGTTGGGTTGCCCTTGGTTAAGTTTGTAAGTTGTTAGAATTGCTTGGATGCCTTGAATTTGGTGAAGTCTTGGCAGATTTTGGGAAATACAAACTTTGCCGCGGCGACGTAGGCTTTCTATTTTTTCGTCGAGGCGAAGATCTGGCTAACTTTCTTTGTGAAGTTTCTATTTCTTGTTCTATTTCTTTTCTTTTCTTTTTCTTTCTATTCTTTTCTTTTCTTTCTTGTTTTTTCTTTTCTTTTCTTCTCTTGGCTTGTTCAAGCCTTCTCATTCTTTGTTATTCTTATTCTTTCTCATTCTTTGTTATTCTTATTCTTTCTCATTCTTTCTTATTCTCATTCTTTCTTATTCTTTCTTTTCTTATTCTTTGCCGATGAGACTCGGTTGATGTATGGATTTGGAACCTTGGCCGTGTGAGTGAGTACAATCCTTTTCTACACGCACTCTTGCGGACCGTACAACTTCTTCTTTCTTCTTAGCAA
The DNA here is from genome assembly GCF_008641045.1 of Pistacia vera. Classification (NCBI taxonomy): domain Eukaryota; kingdom Viridiplantae; phylum Streptophyta; class Magnoliopsida; order Sapindales; family Anacardiaceae; genus Pistacia; species Pistacia vera. The sequence continues at coordinate 723,630 of NW_022195823.1, read as the reverse complement.
CTCCATTAAGGGGGCGTGCATGTAGGAATTCTTCTCGGTGCAACCCTCATCCATATACACTTTTACGGGCCGTATAATTCTTCTTCTTCTTATGCCACTCAATTAAGGTGGCGTGTATGTGGGAATTTCTTCTTAGCACTCATGGTTCCTTATCACAACAACCTATTATTTTCTCTTTTTTAACACTCTTTAATTCTTGCTTATTCTTCCTTTCTCTTTATTCTTAGAGTATTTTATTCTTTATTCTTTATTCTTTCTTAAGTTTCTATACATACACAATTATATGCATATGGATGGCTCATGCTTAAAATTTCTTACTTAAATGCACTTATGGAATGCACATATGCAATGTTGCATAAAATTAAAGTTTCTACTCAACTCATACTTCCCTTAGGCATTTCATCAAACAATACTTGTACATGAACAAACCCTAATTTACTTATCATTCAATTTGTTTCTCAACCATCCAAAAATGAGAGAACATCTCTCTTGTAGCATCACCATACCTACACGGCAAACACACTCCCAAAAATTTCTCCAATTCTTCTAATTTCAACCCATCATCAAACCATCATATACACTTCTCATATTCAAATATATCCAACAACAAGCATAATTCATCATCAATCTCATCTCAATTTCTCAATAATCATAACATATGCATACTTAAAAAAAAATCTCTACTCACTTGAATTCTTAAACTTTAACTTGAGTTGGATTTTGAGTGGAATTTACTTACCTTATGCTTGAATAGTCTCTCCTAAGCTCTCTACTCTTGTTGGATTCAAATATTCTTCTAACCCTAAGCTCAATTCAGTATATGGCAATGACACTAAAACTATGGCCACAGTGGGATTGAGTTGTTGCTCTATCCAGTTTATAATACGGGTCATTGGTCCAGAAACTGAATAAATAATATCGAGAGTAACCGAAGGTTGACACTATTTCTATGCATTCGTCTCGTCGAGATAACGTATGATGAAAGGATCGAATTGCACGATAACCATATTGTTGACAGGTAGCTACTTTGCTGAATCCGAATCTATCGGATGACCATGATGCCTTGCTAGGGGCCAATCTTGGTCTGTGTATTACTGAGACGATTAATTGGTGTTAATCGCAATACTATACACTACCGATATAATGAGGAGTCTATGGGTCACACACATAGAAGACAATTTAAGATCCAAGAAGAAAGAAGGGTGTTTTCATCTTTTAAGGCGAAAGGGTATTTTGGTAATTTCACTGTGTAATTAAATTTGCTAAGGTCGTAGCCTTTATTTAATTTGCTAGAAAAATTAAATAAGTGAAATTACGTTTAAATGTGTGGTCGCACATATTTAAATATATTATCATTATTGTTAAATGTTAATATATATTTAAATATATATTAATTGATTTTAATTGAGATAATGATGGAAAATAAAATAAATCAAATTGGGAGTGTTTGGCAACTTGGGGAGTTTGGGTTGGAGCCCAAGCCTATTCCATATGGGATTAGGGCAACTTAATTAAAATATAAAAGGAAAAGTGTGTGTTAATTAATGGGAGGAATTGATTTCTTTTGAAATTAAAACACATACAACCCCTTTCTTTTTCACTCCCACGGCAGTAACACCTTTTAGCCTAAATCAATTTCAATTGATTTTTTCTCTGAATCTTGAAGCTAAAGAGGATCTAGCAAATCCCTCTTTGGTTCTTTTGAGATTGTCTTCGTGTGGACTACGTGGGTTCGATCCTACACTTGGATCGGTAGCAAAACATTCGTTAACAAATTTGGCGGAGCCTCCAATGTGCGTTTGTTTCTCTTAACTCATGTTTAATATTTCTGCAGATTCTTATTATGATAAAATTGTAAAATTATACCCTTGATCTTGGCTCATGTAAACGATCTTGTTATATCATTTGTTTTTGTTTCCGCTGCGTATACGGGACCATTTACTAACAGAAGGTTTGATGTCATGACTATGAACATAGTCGAGTCCATAAATTCGAAGTTCTTAATAAAAAGAGAGTTTCCAATAGTTACCCTTTTTGATGCAATCTAGAGGACATTGTCATGGTAGTTCTATGAGCGTTGTACGAAGTTAGATAATTTTACCACAACCCTTGTTCCGTCAGCTGAAAAATTATTACGAAACGTATGGAACTGTCAAATGCACTGTTTGCCTATCCTTTTAATGCTCAAGAGTTCACCGTGCGCGACTATGGTCCAGATGCTCTAGTTAACCTTCTTAGTAAAACTTGCAATTGTAAAGTGCTTGACATTCAACGTTTACCTTGTCCTCATGCACTAGCAGCACTAAAACACCAACAGAAGCCAGATTTTGGTTCAAGAATTTACATGGAACTTTGCTCCCTTCTCTATATGGCAAATCACTATATGTTGGCTTATTCAGAAACGATATATCAAATTTCTCCAGAAGAGCAGTAGGTAGTGCCGGCAGAGTTGGTTGACATTAGCATCCATCCGCCATTCAAGAAGATAGAAAAAGAGAGAAAAAAAGTTAAGCGTATTCCATCAGCCTATGAGGTTCCCCGGAGGATAAATAAGTGTTCAATTTGCAAGCAACCTGGCACAAGAGAAACAGTTGCTAGAATTGATCACATGTAGATCCAGAAAATTAGGTTCGAATTGATCAGTAGGAAGAAAGCAAGCAATTTGCAGATAAGATCGGATCGCTTAAGCGATCGACTTTTATCTATAGATCTGAATAGCAGATCGTTTAAGCGATCAAGAAGAAAGATGAAATCGAGAGAGTTGCTAAGGCCAACCATTGAAGAGTTGTTGTTTTCAATTTTTTATGTTTTAAATTTTATTGTTACCTTGAATAAATCATCCTTTATAACGTTTTAAATCAAAATAATTATTTTTTATTTTTATCAATTTTAAAGAGGGTTTAAGTTAGTAAAATTTCGCGTATTACCTATGTACGACACTGATTGCTGCCCAAAGAAGTAAGACAAGCAAAATAAATATTATCAACATTATTGTCGTATCAAGACAATCAATCAATCAATTTATTGAATTAGTTACGAGTGTGGGATGTTAGTAGAAACGTACCTCATTTCACAAATATAGATGGTTATGATTGAATATAGAGCTCACCCACAATACAGAATTTAATTTCTCACTCAAACGTGCACAATATCAAAAGATCGGCGAGATAAGAAGCAAAATGTCCTTGGTCACTTAAGCGATCATGAATCGCTTAAGCGACCAAGGCCAAAAGTGAAGAATCGCTTAAGTGATCTTGATTCTGCCTTGGACATGATCGCTTAAGCGAGCAAGGGTAAAAGTGAAAAATCGCTTAAGCAAGAACTTAAATCGCTTAGGCGATCATGCACTTGAGGTGACTTGATTCTGCCTTGGACATGATTGCTTAAGTGACCAAGGGTAAAAGTGAAGAATCATTTAAGCGAGAACTTAAATTGCTTAAGCGATTGTGCACCTAGGGTGACTTGATTCTGCCTTGCAAATGATCGCTTAAGTGACCAAAGGCAAAAGTGAAGCATCGCTTAAGTGATCCTGATCCTCGCTTGTACGTGATTGCTTGTCGCTTAAGCGACTAGATGTGATCGCTTAAGCGACTAAGGCTGAACATACAGGATCACTTAAGAGAGACCTAGGGTCGCTTAAGCGATCCAGTATAGTCGGATGACCTTTACTTTGCCTTTGACAAGATCGCGTAAACAATTTATTATCGCTTAAGCGACCAAGGCTAAATAGACATGATCGTTTAAACGACACCATATATCGCTTAAGCGATTAAGGGTAATTTACTTTGGTACTTTAAAAACATTTTATACTTTAATATTTCTTTTCCATGTTTATGTATAGACGTAAAAGAATTAATTTAATTAAAATATGATTTTGAAAAAAAAATCGATTAAGTGATCAATTGACACAAGACAGGTCATGGTCCACTGAACTAATCGTACAGTCAAAATTGAAGCTTATTTCAATCTAATCATTCTCAAATACATCATCCATATTTATGAAATCAGGTACGTTTCTACTAACGTGTCATACTAGTGCGCTATAACATTCATCCATATATCATATGGTTGTAACCTTAATATGTGTTGATGAAATTAGGTTGCAAATAATCCTTCTTAATTGGCCTTAATAAATGTTACTAACCGATGTCGCTTAACATTAATGTTAATAATCATGTGATGTTGTGAACGTCCTAAGTTCACATTAACATCACTTAATATGGGGTTGACAACCTATTCCAAAAAATAAATAAAAGGAATCGCTTAAGCGATTCAATGTTTATAAGCTTTCATCGCTTAAGCGATAATGTTAATCGCTTAAGCGATCTTGTGAAAGGCATAATAAAAATAATCCGAATACACTGGATCGCTTAAGAGGTTTCATTTCTTGCTTAAGTGATCCTGTGTATTTAGCCTTAGTTGCTTAAGCGATCTAGTACCGTCACTTAAGTGATCACGTACAAGCAAGAATCAAGATCACTTAAGCGATGCTTCACTTTTACCTTTGGTCGCTTAAGCGATCATGCCCAAGGCATAATCAATATGCCCAGATGCACGATCGCTTAAGCGATTTACTATCTCGCTTAAACGATTCTTCACTTTTACCCTTGGTTGCTTGAGCGATTTGGGATCGCTGAAGCGATCAAGTCCAAGGCAGAATGAAGATTTGCCCAGATGCAGGATTGCTTAAGCGATTTACTGTCTCACTTAAGTGATTCTTCACTTTTACCCTTGGTCGCTTAAGCGATTTTGGATCGCTTAAGCGATCAAGACTGAGGTAGAATCAACATCTGCCTTGATGCACGATCGCTTAAGCAATTCTTCGCTTTTAGCCTTGGTCGCTTAAGCGATTTGGTATCGCTTAAACGATCAAGTCCATGGCAGAATCAAGATCTGCCCAGATGCACGATCGCTTAAGCGATTTATTGTCTCGCTTAAGCAATTCTTCACTTTTACCCTTGGTCGATTAAGTGATCTTGGATTGCTTAAGCGATCAAGTTCGAGGCAGAATCAACATCTACCCAGATGCATGATCGCTTAAGCGATTTACTATCTCGCTTAAGCTATTTGGTATCGCTTAAGCGATCAAGTCCATGGCAGAATAAAGATCTGCCCAGATGCACGATCGCTTAAGTGATTTATTGTCTCGCTTAAGCTATTTATTGTCTTGCTTAAGCGATCCTTTATAGAAAACCCTTGGTCACTTAAGTGATATATAAGTCGCTTATATATCGCTTAAGCGATCATGGGCAATACATATTTTTTCCAGCTTTTCTCCTGAATTTTGACAAACTAAAATCACCAACACATATTAATTCCATGTTTTCTCCTGAATTTGACAACGTAATTGCATCAACACATCAATGCCATGTAACAAGAATACTAAATAAACTTTAACTCAAAAGAGGGAAATAAATATTTAATTTCTTTTATACAAATTTGAAATGTGTCAATTACATTAAATTACAACATTATATACAACAAATAAATGTCCTATATACACCCAAAACAAAAGCAGGGCTAACAGGCTCCATCCCCCCTCTTCATCATTCTCTTCAGCTACTTCCCCATCCTCCAAAATTATTTAGCACACCTTTAGCATCAACATCAGCAGCAGCACCAAAACCCAAGTATCAACAGCTTGACGCCTAACAACACCTGCTCATCCAATTCAAGATAATCCAATTATTCAAGACAACCCAATAAGACAGCATCACATAAACTACAAAATTCTATTTCCAACTTCCATACCTTTTGATGACAGCATCAACAATGACTTGGATTGGGTTCTGGTCAGTCAAAATGGATCCATATGCCCATGGAAGAACTCAACAGCCCAGCGCTCCCGACAGTTGCTCATTGTTTCGTCGTTCAAGCCGTCTATCGGGGTGTTGGTCATGTCAAACTCAATAAATTTTAGTGCATATGCCCCGCAATCAGCACTACAATAGGAGGAAGACATTAGCATTAGAATAAGCTTATAAAACAATGTATTATGTAAGTTTTATACAAAATTTACCTTGAGTCATTTGTAGGGACGGGAAGGCGCTTGAGTGGCCACTTTCCCATCAGTAGTTCATCACCTAAGTGCTGAAACATCTCACTATCACGCAACAACCGTGGGAACAATACACATAGTGGCTGTAACTCCGTCTCCAGTTACCTCTCTCGACAAATACTTGGGTTGCAGTCAAGGATCTGCAGCAAGCCCTCATCGAGTAGTGCGACGATGGTTATCCAATGCATATCTTTGATGTTCATGATGTAGTATACTCTTTTAACGTTTGCCCAACTGTTGCCATGTTTGGGCCTTTCCCCACGTACATGCTGCATCATCCTATCATTAAATTGAAAATCATCAGGGACACTGTCGAAGTCATCTGTGGCCAATCTTTTCCGCTTGCCTCCCCTTGTTGCACCTCTACCATTGGCCTTTTTCATTAAAGTGTCATATGTAGTTACTAACGTTTGGCCAAAGGCCACATCGGTGATGGCATATTACGGGTACAAAATATCACCATTGCTACTCTGTCGTAGCCTCATAAGTGCCAATACCTTATCGATGTGCTGCATCAAATAAAAGCAACATGATAAGTATACAATACCTCATGGAAAAGATAAGCAAAAATAAGGGAAAATAACTCACCGAGTCATCGAGCCACCTGCCCATTGTCAACATCTTTTCAAACCACTCCCAAGGATAATCCCTGGTCTTGCACTTCACATGCCCATCACTTCTAGAATCATTGTAATAGGTATATAAGAGTTTTTTCTTTTCCTCATCTATTGGCCTATACAAATCAACCTTTAACTCCTCCATTTTCACTTGCCCACTTCCTTTGCCTTCCTCCTCCATTTTCACTTCCCTACTTCCTTTGCGTCCCGCCTTACCCTCCTCCATTTTTACTTCCCCACTTCCTCCGCCTTCCTTCTTACCCTTCTCCTCCATTTTTGCTTCTCCACTTTCACGGACTTCCTCATTTTTTTTCTTCGTTTTCCTCTTCTTTCCATACGTTACTGCAGTGTAAGGAGAAATTACATGCTTACTCTTTCGGCTATCTCTTTTATGCTTAGGTTGCACTTTAACCACTTTCAATACCCCACCAACTTCCTCTTCCACCCTACCAACTTTCTCTTCCACCCTTTTCATTCGCTCTTCTATCTTTTCAAACGTCTCATAAACGGCTATTGTAAAACTCTCAAACAACCATTTATGAGGTCAACCACCTCATTCTCCTGACCCCGATGCCTCGGCAAAGCGGTACTTGTTGTGTCAGTTTGCCAATTAGGTGGAGGCATACGAACCTGTTCATCCTCCTCCTCCTCCTCCTCCTCCCTCCCGCCGATTGGAGTTTATCATCCTCGGCGTCAACAACATTCTTAAGCAGTGGCCCTGCAACTGCACTCATATGCGTGACCCCTTCTAGGTCCCACATTAGGCGATCTATCACTTCATCTGCTGCATCCTTCAATGCTTTGAACGATGTAACATACTCCTCTCCCGCTTCACCCCTAATAGCGGTGAGGAAGGGACATATGACCCCCTGCAAAATCAATCAAATTTAAGCCACATTTAAAAGCAAGTGCATATTCAAAAGATTAATCCTTTCATCTTACCCAAGCCGCTTGAATTTCCATGTCTATTTTTTCATAATCCCAATGGGTGCACTTCTCGATGTGCCACCACAACATCCTAGGAAATTGCGGTCGCTCATTGGAAAACTTCATCCTCCCCCCCCCACTTAGCCAGGACAGGGACGACCTTATACATCCAAGCCTACATTGTAAAAAAAAACAGTCCATATCATAATTAAAACACATATAATACAAAAAATATAACAAAAAGCTATTAATATTTACCTACATTGCCCATGGGAAGCCAAACAAATTATACGTGCTCGATCTATTCTTCTCGACAGATTGACACTACTTTAACGTCATGTCTTTTCCTTGCAGGGAGTCCATGGTTAGCTAAAATGATACCTGTCCCCACGGATAAGCATTAAAGAAGTTCACGTTGCTTGCAAACTTCACCCAATCCATATTAACTGCTTTTTTTGAGTCAGAAGCCATTAGGATCAAATGCACGAACCATACCAGGTACATCTTGAACCTCTTTGAAGAGGTATACCCACCTTCCTCTCCTCTAAATTGCGTCCCTAATAGACGTCTTCCCCCCAAAACCTTTTTGGCCAAGTTATCGGTTGCCCTATTCTTCTTTATTCTCTCTTGATCTTCCGCATTTGGAAATGCCCTACATCTCAAGCTTGTCATCAGGGCATATTCCATCATCCCAAAACGTAGTGGCTTCCCATCCATCACGAACCACATTTCATTTTTTTTTTTTTGGCTTTTTACTGAGTGCAGCTACATATAATGCACTCCTTGCCCCCAAAATGCCTTTTTCCAATTTTCTCCGATATTCACAAAATGACCGAAACAACTCTTTTTGAATTAGTCCATACCTTTCTTCTGTTCTTGTAAAATCTTCATTATTCTTGTAAAATCTTGCCAACTCGACCTAACTGTCACCCTTACGGAAAAGTACGGTACCTTATCGTTTACAACCTCCAACCCATAGCTTTATAATTTACGCTTCAGAAAATCTGCACAATCGATATAAACTAAATATCACCAAAAAAAAAAAAAAAAACCCAAAATGATAATCCTATTTTTCCCTATGATTTTGCATTGAATTTTGATAGGATTTAGGATACTCCTCATACAATTTGGGCCATAATTGCTACCTAATCTTTAATTCATTTTTCTTTGCAGACCTAAACGATGATTTTGAGCATAAATGACAGTTTTGAATGTAAATTGTGTAACTTGAGCTTGGAAAATCGGAATGACCTTAATTTAGAAGCTTTGGAAAGATAAGAAGCAGAAATACAACTTTTATGTTTTGGGTTTTTCCTAATTCTGACTGGAAGAGGGTGAAACTTTGCTGGAAGTCGTGAACAGTATGTTGGGAACTGAAGAAAAACGTCTTTGGACGTGCTTCAGTATTTTGGCCATAACTTGATCTGTATACCTTGGATTGGGCTGATTCTTGAACGAGTAGAAAAATAATTGAAAGGGATATAATTCATATGTTTACCACTTTTCTAGATTCAGATATTTTCATGTTCAAATTGGGCCTGAAAAATCCTCGCCGCGACAAGGAAAAATATTCGCCACGGCGAAACTGCATCAGATGTGAAAAATAAAACGATGCGTTTTGGCTTGCTAGGGCTTCATTCTTAAGTGAGAGAGGTATAAATTAGCACAAAAAGGAAGGGGAAAGGGTCTTGGTTCATCATTTGGGAGGCAGCTCATGGAAGGAGAAGATTATTGAAGATTTGGGCTTCAAATAAGAGAAGATTTCTCCATCTTTTGCTTGTTTTTCAATGATGAACCTTGATTCAACTTGTCTTTGTTATTATTATTATTATTTTTAAGTATGAACTGAGTTTTTTAGCTAGGGTTTGATGTAACCTTGATACAATGATTCAAATTTATATGTTTTGATTTACTTTGAGTTTTAATTTCATGATTGAGTGTTTATCTCTTTGCTTAATGATTTTTGGATGCTTGATCACCATACAAATGTATGTAGTTCACAATGAGACTGAGAAGTGATTTGTGATTGTGCCTTTTGGGATAAATACCAAAGATTGAGCGGAAACTAGAGATAGATAAACATGATCTATGAAATCTAGATAGAATTCCTCAAAGCTTAAGAGACCTTGAACTATTAATCTTCATTTTGTTGGGTGCGGAAGCTTAATAGGGATAAGTAGGAAAATATAGCCTGAGAAGATATGCTTTACAACTTAGGGAATTTGATTTTCCATCAAGGAATTAGAACTTGGGTAATAGATTCTATAAACTAGGTTAGCGAATCTAGGTGAAATCAACACCCTAGCATTTTTTTTTACCATTGTTTAATTAGTTAAGTTGGTGGGTTTTGCTTTAATTTCATTTTCGTCATTTATTATTTGTTAATTTGTATTTAGTTGTTAATATTCCATCAATCCAATTTATTGTTGCTTCAATTAGGACTTAAACTAGAGAACCATGCATCACAAAACAACCAATAGAGTGCCAATTTGGGGGATATGGGCTTCGAGGGCATCAGGGAGTGGGTGTTTTTGGCCTCGAGAGGATCAGGGAAGCCAATGCAAGCCCTATAGAGGCTGTTGTGGCAGGTTCCATGAGGTTGGAGGGCTGAGATGCAAGGCAGCCCTCCAGCCCCCCTATTCCGCTACCTCCTGCCATTCCCAACCCTCCAACCTCCCACAAACAACCTCCCTACAACCTCCCTTGCCTTCCCCCATCCTCTGAAACCCAAACAAAGCTACTGCCCCAATGCCCACCAATTGCTCAACAAAACGCCACAACCACCATAACAATAAACCAACTACATATCCCTCAAATTCGCACAAATCAATCAAATTTCTCATCAAATTCAAAACAACAAGTGAAAAACATACCATTTCTTCACCGGCATCCTCCTCCTCGCCTGAATTCTCGTTAGCGTCCTCCTCTTCAAAACCGTTTTCCGATTCTTCTCTCTGTTCATGTGCCGCCATTGTCTCCTTTGCCTCTAGACCACCTTCAATTATCGGATGATCCACCGAAGCGTCTGCTTCGACAACCTTTGAACTATCGTCACCACTAGAGTCTAGGATTTGGAGTGGGGTTGGGTTTTTCTTCTCTTTGTCAATATCATCCATGATTTTGTGTAAGGAAGCTTTAGGATAGAATATTTGCCGGAATGGGGCACTTTCGTCGTCGAAAATGGCAGAGAAATCAAAGGTGTTCGTCAGTCGTTTTTTGGGTATTTGGCTCGATTAAGCGATTTTGAAGGGTGGGGGGTGTTTTTAATTTTCAAAATTTAAACAAACTTCTGTTAATTTTAATATTACCCACATATGTTTAAATCTTTTCAGTTTAACCCGTTTTACATGTTTAATGGATCCTAAGTGTGCCACGTCAGTTTTTCTAAATTAAAAAAAATTGCAAAATATTTTCAGGGTCATTTTTTTAAATGCAAACTTGGGAGGTCCAGGGAGTTAAATTTCCTCACTGAAAACATATTAGAAAACTTGGAGGAATAAAGAATCAATAACTTGCTTTAAAACTATCTTAAACGCAAGCCCTCTTCACCAAAGGCTTTAAGATCAAATTAAACATAATAAAACGCTTTGAAATTGAAGACAAATAAAATCAATATTGCATTTTTCATTAATGGTGGGTTTTTGTGATATTTGAAGAGAAATAAAATAAAGCCCAATACTATGAATAAAAATTTGAAATTTGAAATTGTAGGTTTAGAGGAGTTATAAAATCACAGAAAATTATAGGATCCGTTTGGTTTGTTATTTTGGATAGAATTTTGGAAATAATATTGGATAGTTGAATAGGGTAATTATTACGAGGTAAAATTTAAAAATTAACAAAAAAAAGCCCCTAGGTTTGCTAATTTAACTAAACACCCAAATATATAAATTTTTTGTAAAATAACAAAAACACCCCCACCCACCCATAGTGCCAAATACCGGCCACCATCGCCGAAATTTGGTGTTACAATGCAGACCAGTCGGATCTGACCGGACGTGCTTCGATCTGGCCGAAAACAGCCAGATCGACGGCTAGATCTAGCTGTCAACGGTCGCAAAAGGCCAGATTTGACCGTCAGCGATGGCTAAAGATGTGGCCGCCATTGACCGTCAATGACGGCCATTTCTTTGGTCATCGCTGATAGCCAGATCTGGCCTTTTCCAACTAGATCCACTGTGGATCTGGTCGAAAAAAGCTAGATCGACAAATTACAGGCCAGTTCCGGTCGTTTGTAGGCCGCTGTAACAGATTCCGGCTACCACCAATAGTAGTTTCCGGAATCTGGCAACTATGGGTGGGTGGGGGTGTTTTTGTTAATTTTTAAACTTTTTTTTTCTAGGGGTGTTTATGAAATCAATAAATTTAAGGGGTCTAAAAGTAATTAAAAAAATATAATCGTATTTCATAAATAATTAAACAAACAGTTATTTTGGGAATATGGTATGAAATAATAAACCAAACGCACCCGTATTTGTGTAAAATTCAAATATACGCCTAACGTAGGTCGTGTTTCTATCCACCACAATTGGGTATTTTTAAGAAATTCATATTTTTTTACTTTTAGATTGTAGAATCATATTTTTATCACCTAGGTCAATATGAAATAACATGTTTTGACTCAAATTATTTTGGGAGAATTTTTGGAAATCTTTCTTAATAATTTTTCAACTTGGAAATTTATGAAAATGAAGACTTTCACACCAAAATACCCATTTAGGTACCCCTTAAGTGGGTCTAATTCAAAGCAATACTTCAGTTTAGTAAAATTCATTAGATATTCTCACACCTTCACATATAAACCACAAGGTTTTTTTTTTTTTTTTTTTTTTTTTTTTTTTGGGTAATCGAGGTGTTTTGATCAGTTTGCGCACATTTCAATTAATCTCGAGAGTCCATTGAACACCCTATAAGCCCAAATGACCAATTAAGCTACAATGTTATTATGGTATGTGGTCACAAAGATTTGAACCTAGAAACTCAATTAATAGAGCAAAACTCCTTGACTGTCAAGCCAACCCCTTGAGGTTATAACCCACAAGTATTGCCCCATTGAAGTGGCTTGAATATACGCCTTCTAACACAAGAAAACTACTTACTTTTTGTATACCTAGTTGCATTATGATATGTGATTGTTTGTAGAATATATCAAAGCCTTAAGAAAGGATGACACAGTATTGAAATAAGCAAAGCTTTGAGTTGGAAAAGGCTTAAGGGAGAGATATCAAAGCCTATGGTTAGTGTGAATGTACTAAAGTATGTCAGAGGCTTTGGTTAAGGAAACTATTGATGTGAATGCTAGAGCCTTAAGGAATGCTAGACTGGAATAAGAAGTGTCAAATCCTTTGGTTAGGTGGGAATTGTGGCATGGACTTGTTATAAAGCATGTCAGGGCCTTAAGAAATGATGGGCTTAGAATCAAGCGTGTAAGAGCCTCTGGTTAGGATGTATTTAGTGCATTAGAAACTTTGGTTTGGTGGACTACGGTATTTAATTTTTCTTGAAAAATGGTGTACTCATAGGATAAGGCCATAAAAAAAAGGAAGACTTACGAGAGAGTGTCCGCCTGGGTTATGGCGGACTTGTGAAATGCCATTTTGCATTCAACCATAGTTGACTAGGTAGAACATTTGGTTAGATGGACTTGTGGTTAGTCATTTCCTTAAGAAAGGTTGGACTTTTATTTGTAGAACCCGAAAAGGCATTTGTGTATAATAACCCAAGAATCAACTATCTAAGTTTTGTGTAAGAAGAAAAAAAACATTTGGGTTTTGTGCTGTAAAGCCCAAGCATCAGCCATTTGGGCTTGAAGTGTGAGAAGAGCCTTCTTGAGTCTTGATTTTACCTCAAAACCTGATTGGGCCACTTTCACAAAAATGATTATCAACAAAGCTTTATCATTACTCCCTAAGAGATGGTTATATGAAACATATTGTTATTATTGAAAAGTATAAGTAATTTCTACAAGATAACTTTTTGTAGGTTTTTTTTTTTTTTTTTTTTTTTTTTTTTTTTTTTTTTTTTTTTTTTTTTTTAAGGGGTTTTTGATATTTGCTTGGGGTTTTTGATAATAGTAGGAGATATGTAATCTTTTTTAATAACCATATAGGCATTTCATATATAAAAGGTTCTCACAAAAGTAGATAAAACAAACGTTTGAATAAGGGGTTGAAGGTTAGAGGGCTTGCCTAAGTTATAGTCCATGTTGGAAAACAATTAAAAAATTAGTTTATAATTCTTTTCTTTAAAAAAATAAAATAAAATAAATTTTCTCTTTATTTTTTAAGAAAAAAATAAAAATTGAACAATATTATTACTTCTCATTTGGATTTTAAAATTCTATTTATCATGTACAATAATATATCAATTTTCTTTATTTACATAAATTTTATTCTAACTTTTCATTTATTTGCTTTGTGTTTATGTGTTTAAATTAGTTTTGAATTATATTATTTACTAGTTAATTATATACAATTGTTTTAATTCAATTTTTATTAAATATATATTAATTATCAAGATAATGATTATATCATTTATTACTATGTGAAAGACTCTTAACTATTTTTATTGATGATTCTCTTATAACATTGAAGGTCACTCAAAAAAAATTTCTTAATATTTTAATTTTTTCAAATGAAAAAAAAATTTCTGACTACACATCCCTACCTTCAATGAAATCAGAAAATCCTTCTTTTACAAGCTTGGACTAGTTGATGCGTTTTAACCACTACTAGGATGGTCTAATGGTAAAAGAGCAAAAGAAGTTACTATAAGCTCTTGAGTTTGAGTCCTCCCAAGCACTAATAGGGATGATCATTAAGGCTCTTATCCGACCGACAGTTCTAGGGCCTTAGGAGATCAATTGAAGTACGCATAAGTTGACCCAGATACCCCCAATGATAAATTAAAAAAAAAAAAAAACTCTAATTTGTCAATTTTATATATGGAAAATTTTAAGGTCATTTATGCCTGAATCAGAATTTGTTGCATAATTATAAGTTTGAAGTATGAAGCCGTATATGAAGAAATTGGAAATGTCTTGTTCCCTTTTCCTTCAAATTCAATTCAACCTTTTTGAATATTTATTTTATTCATTTGAATCTGTTAATAATACTCATTATGAAATTGCAATATTTATAAGTATCCCTTTTTACTTTGAAATTTATCTTATTTAATTAAATGATAATTTCATTAATCAACTATGTTATAATAAGCATAAAATTAAGTGATTTGTAATGAAGTTGTAAACACTTAAATTAAATAATGAGAATATCTTTTTGGTGGCTGCAATAGCAATTGCTTTTATGTACCCCAATTTATAAAATAATTTTATGGTTTCAGATCTTGATTCTTGAATAATATAAGTTTTTAAATAAAGATGTGTTTTCTGTTGGTCCCAGATCATGCTAACTTTAAAACGAGGATCACATTATAGCACACATTTTGTACGCTGTTCATATTGAGTGTGTATTTTTTCTTCACAAAAACTCTCAATTCACGTGATTGCAACCAGCGATTCCTATTTTTCTTATATTATAAAATTGATATGCTATCTTTGTTATTTGTCGTATTTTAATAAAGGGATAATTCTTTAAACCTCCCTTTGGCCCAAACACATAGACCCCCTCAGGTATGGCTAGTGACGCAAAGCCCCCTATAGTTACTCCTTTTTCATTAGTTTTAACCGAATCGTGTTAAATGACATTAATGCACTTTTCCCCTTACCAACTATGTCTTCACCCTATTTCCGAAACACTCAAGTAGAGAAACCTTAACCCACTCCTCAATTGATCACTAAAATCATCCATCACTCACTCAATACCATTACGGCCTTTGTTGAGGCCATAATGTCGGCCTTTGAATGCCATAATGTTGGCTTTTGAAGGCCAAGATGCTGGCTTTTTTTGAGACACAACAATGGCAAAAGTCGTGGCCTTTTTCTAGCCCTCAACAACGACCTCTAAAGGCTGTGACTATGGCACTTGTTGAACGCACAACACTGGCCTCTTAAAGGCCACTACCTTGGCTATGGATGAGACGAAAATAACAACCTTTAAAGGGGCGTTTGGTTCTATGTTATCCCCTATTACTGAGATAATGTCATTTTATATTACTTAAATTATCACGTTTGTCCAAAAAACTTAGAAAAGTTTAAAAAACGGCCTAGATCCACGGCAAGATATAATTATCAACGGCCAGAATCAGCCGGTCGTGCGCCGTTTTGACGACTGTTAGTTGTCATCCGACAATGGTGGCCAGTGGCCGACTGTCCTCTTGGATGACTAGGATGCTTTAGTTAATTTTTAAACTTTTATTGTATGAGTGTTTAGCTAAATTAACAAATATAGAAGGTTAAAAAAATAATCTAAAATAATAACAATAATATAATAATATTATTAAAATAAAAGGGTAATTCAGTAATCTATATAACATACCCACAAATTTATTCCAACCTAATCAAACACATTTCCTTAAACATTCTTAGTAATCTTCAAAGTAATCTATCTTCCTATTAATATAACATTCCAAGTAATACAACATTCCGTGAACCAAACGCACTTAAAAGTGTACTTTTTTGGGAGAGGTGTAGTGAGGAAGAGAAGTAATAAGTATTTTAGGGTTTATAATTTTTAATTTTATTAAAATAAATTTAATTAATTTTAGGTTCATTTTACTTATTTAGCCTCCTTGATGTTAGAATTAAGGAAAAGTGAGTAATGACAGGGGGTTTTCTGTTATTACCCATAGCTAAGGGGGTTTAAAACTTCGGCCAAACCTCAAGGGGTTTAAAGGGACTATCCCTTTAGTAAATACTGTATATCATATCATGTTTGATCGATAAATATCTCTCGTCTTTTACGTAATTTATTATTCAACTTCCTAAGGTTTCCATATTTGTCACTAGCATCCCTTGTAAACTATCCATCACATCTTTCAAGATTTTACTTTATTTCTTTATTAAAAAGGGAATTTATATAGATACAACAGAAGCGATCCTAAATAACTTTAGAATTACGAGTTTGTTTGATATTTCAGGTAATGGCAACAGGCAAGGGCCATCCTCGTTTCGGCCAATTCCCGGTCAATTCTTTTTTCTTTTTTCTTTTTAATATAAACTATATAAATATTTTGTTTATGTGATTTTACCTAGAATGCTTATTGTTGCCAAGATTGAGTTAATATATCGATTAAGGAATTTATATTAATTTTCAATAGAAATAAAAATAATTAGATATAACTACCTCTAGGTAGCTTGACAATTCGCTTTGGACTCTTGGGTGTATTGCTCAAGAGGTCTTGAGTTCAAATCTCCATGACTACTAACAAGGGATAGCCACTGGAAGCTTACCTGGCTGTTAACTTCAGGGACCCAAGAGAATAGTCAAGGTGCGCGCAAACTGGCCCGAACACCTCTGGATACCAAAAGAAAAAAAAAATAGATATAATAAAATAAGCAAAAAAAATAAGTAGACATAATAAATATAAAGAGATCCTAAAAATGTTTTCCAATATATATTTTATCGAACAAATTAAAATAATAAGGGTTTAAATCAAAGATGTTGTGTGTGATTTTTCCACCAAGCTCGGGCTACAACAATGATGTAGCTCGACCCAGGATCAATCCAACTCCACCGGTTGTCCGACCCAACATAAGCTCGTCGACATATAGCTTGACCCAACATAAGCTAGTAGTGAACAACCCGAAAGATCATTAAATCAATTCCCAGATATAGTGAGAATGACTAGATCAACAATAATCTTTGTGCAATCACAGCGCCCAATCGCGAGAATATCAAAATTGTAGTTCAGATCAATTGTAATCCCTTCATTTTCGCTATTTCCTTTGTTCAAACCTTGTATATAAACCCCCTCAAATGATGGAAAAGGGTTTACAAAATTTTCATAGAATTCTCGCTGTAAGCTCTCACAGTTAATACAAAAAACATTGGACGTAGGCTTAAGAGTTTATCTAGCCGAACCACTTTAAAAATTCTCATTGCCATATACTTTATTGCATTCAATACTTGTCTATCGCTGATTATCCGTAGTCACGCGCACATCCATTCTGATCCCGCCAAGGTTGATCAGAATTCTCTAGTTGGTGCAGATTTTTGTATCAACATTTTGGCGCTAGAAGGAGGGCTTCCGCCAACATCTCAACAATTCCTAGGAACAGTCGCAACAATCTACCCAATCCAAGCCCACAATGGTGCACACCAAATCAGAGACCACCACTGGAAACCTTGAGAATGTGGAGACCACCCACCAGGAGGTACAATAGGACACCGAGCACCCGTGCCGCCAACTCAATACATCACGAATAATCAGGGGGCATGGACGTCAAACCCTGAAAATGGCCCGCTAGTGGAGATAATCAGAATGATGGTTGCACAGGCGGTGTAACAAAACGTGGCTGAGCTGAGGAATCAGCAACCAACTACCCAAAATCTCAACCAGCCCCGCTTCACCAATGCCACCCAAACAGGTATGAATTCTACAGGTGGCCAGTCCTGTTCATCGACGCCAAGAGGCAGCCAACACCCCCGACATCGCAAACTACACTCCGCTCACGAGCGTGAGTCCCGTAGGCAAACTAACCTCGGGAGGCGGCCAGGGAAGCAACCACTGGAGGAAACTGAAGGCAATGGTAATCCCCAACATGCTCGACAATATCCCCAGTATCAGCGTGCCGATATTGACCCACACTCAAGACAAGATTGATCCCCACCAACTCACGAGACGAGCCATGTGCGTCAATCTGACAATGACTGACGTTCCTGTTATAACCGACGTCGTGAGCAATGAATAACGAGCATGATAGCACTTATCAGCCTAGCCATCATGACTCAATTTCGCGCATCAATGCACACAATGGAGGGGCTTTGCAAGTGACAGACTTGCGAACTCATTTGCTCGAAGTGAGGTTGAACAGAGCCAGCCAAGGCAACATAATGAAGACTTAGATCGCGTGCAGAGAATGCTCGACGATCTGAAAGCCCGTCAAAATGGCATAGCATAGCAAATTGTAAGTTCCCCCTTTATAGAAGAAGTTCGCCAGGCCCCACTTCCACAAGGATTCAAGGAGCTAGAGAGTAAGTTCGACAGGAGAGGGGATCGTAGAGACCGCCTCGATAATTTCAATGACCTAATGGAGCTGCACCAGGTCTTTGACTTGGCAAAGTGTAGACGGGAGAGGGGACCCCAAAGAACACCTCGATAATTTCAATGACCTGATGGAGTTGCACCAGGTCTCTGACTTGGCAAAATGTAGGTGATTCGTAGTCACACTAATAGGGGATGCCAAGAGGTGGTATAAGAGACTCAAGGTGAACTCCATCAACTGCTTGCAACAATTTTCCTCGCTGTATTTACAACAATTTCAAGCAAGGAGACAGTTCGCAATGCCGCTTAGCTACTTGAGCAACATTGGTTAGGAGAGAAACTAATAATCCGAGAATTATACTATTTTTATTAGGCTTTTAGGCTAGATTTTAGATACTTCTTAGTTCATTTATGCCTAAATTGCTACTTAATTCTTTAAAATTTGTGTTTCAGGCCAAAATGGACATTTTGAGCAAATAATGAGCAAATTGGAGTTTCTGGACTTAGAAGTAAGCGGATCTCAGAAGTTGGGAGAGTTCTGAAGCAGAGTAAAGCACTATGAAGCTTGTTTCCATGGGAGAGCATCGAAGATTGAAGATTCAAGCAAAGAAGCAAGCGGAGGGCAATTCTATAATTTCAGAATTATTCATGAAGATTCGTTGATCTTCGTCGCAGCGAAATGAGTCAAGCTCGAGAGTTAATTTACTTCGTCGCCGCGGCAAGATTTCTTCTTCGCCGTGGCGAAGTCTGTAATTTTCAGTTTCTTTAAAATGCACAGTTTCATTTTTAGGCAAAGTTTTAGGTTTTTAGGTGAGGTATAAAAGCGAAACTTTACCATTTTGAGAGGGAGTCGTGTTTTCCTTAGGCTATAACAGCTTTTTCATCTTCTTAGTTTAGATTTGACGAATTTGTGTTGAAAAGTGAGAAGATTTAGGATTGAATCTGGTGGATTTTTCAACTAGGGGAGATCTCTTGTCTTTTGTCTCATTTTTATCATGTTGAACTTTGTGTTATTGTTTTTCTTGCTTATTGTATTGATTTAGCTATGAACTAACCCATTTTGGGTTAGGGTTTTGATGTAGTTTGGATTCTCATGGATTGAGCAATTGATTTTTATTATTTTCATATGCTATTGCAAGGATTGTGTGTTTATTCTGGATTTATTGCTTTTAATTGATGAACATGATGAGATTGAGAAATGAGTCATGTTAAGCTTCTTGGGTAATCACCATTGTAGTATTAAATGCTAGAGATAGATTTAAGAATCAATGAAATCAATCTATGATTCTAGGTGCTTAATGAGCTTAGAACTATTAATCTTCAAATTGTTGGATGCAGAAGTTTAATAGGGAAAGGTAGGAAAACATAGCCTGAGAAGGTATGTTTACAATTTAGAGAATCCAATTTACAATCAATGCATGTGAATATGGAAATAGTATAATCTGTAGATTTAATCCATAGAGTCCGAATGAAATCAAAACCCTATCCGTTGTTTTAAATTGATATTACCTTGTTTTTAATCTTGCTTTCATAATTTAGTTTTGAATATTTAGAATTTTCTGTTTTAGTTTTAAGTTTAATTTTCTCCCATTAATCCAAACAAATTCGATTGCTCCAACTTGAAAACAGTAGAAAACTTAGTGCTTAGCAACCAATCCTAGTGGGAACGATACTGACTCATCACTTTATTACTTTGTGCGACTAGTGCACTTGCTATTTTTACATGTTGTAGTAAACATGCATCAAGTTTTTGCCGCCGTTGCCAGGGATTGAGTTTATGTTAACATTAATTTTTTCTTGTGTTAGCTAGATTGGAGTTTTATTTTTGCTTCATTGTTGTTTGTTTAATTTTAGTGAGTCTTTTAGGTTGGCGTGATCTCACTCTTTCTATTTTTCTGTGTAGTTTATGCGAAGAGCATGACGTCAGCCAGTGGTTCCTGTTGATCCTGAGATTGAAAGAAGCACTCGAAGACTGAACAGAGAAGGAAGAGAAAGAGAAGCTATAGTTGAACCAGAAGTAATAGTTGTAGAGATGGCAGAGAATAGAACACTGAGGGAATTCTTAGTTCCCACAGTTGAAGGCAGTGGGTCGAGTATTACTAGACCAGCGGTACAAGCTAACAACTTCGAGATAAAGCCAGCAATCATCCAGATGATCCAGAAGTCGGTACAGTTCAGGAGGGATTTGAAGGAAGATCTAAATCTACACATTGCCAATTTTTTGGGGATTTGTGATACTTTCAAGTCAAACGGAGTGTCAGATGATGCAATTAGATTAAGACTATTCCCATTTTCATTGAAGGATAAAGCTAAGGGATGGTTAATGGAATTACCAACAGGAATGATCACAACATGGAACGATTTGGCATAGAAGTTCCTGACCAAATTCTTTCCTCCAGCAAAATCGGCAAAGCTGAGAAATGATATCACATCGTTTCTACAGGAAGAATCGGAATCATTGTATGAGGCTTGAGAGAGATACAAAGAATTACTGAGAAGGTGTCCACATCATGGGTTGCCAGTTTGGATGCAAGTCCAAACATTTTATAACGGATTGATGGTGAATGTACAAACTATGGTGGATGCAGCCTTGGGAAGAGCACTACAGAATAAGACTCCGAAAAAAGCTCACGAGTTGCTTGAGGTTCTGGCAAGCAACAATTATCAAAGACCTAATGAGAGGGTGCAACCGAAGACATCTATGGGTCTTCATGAAGTTGATGCATATACAGCCATTTCAGCCCAACTGACAGCACTTCAGAAACAGTTGGGAAGTATGCAAATAAATTCCATTCAAGCTCCTCAACTAACTTGTGATTTTTTTGCAGGTAACCACGTGAGCAGTGACTGTCAAGTGGGGAACACATTTGCTTCATCATCGTCATCATCAGAGCAGGTTAACTACTTGGCAAGAAATCAGAGGCAACCAAACAATCCATATTCCAACACATATAATCCTGGTTGGAGGAATCATCCAAATCTGTCTTGGGGCAATCAGAACTAGAAAAATAATCAATGGAACCAAAGAGCATTGCCAACTAACCAAACAGGGGTAAACAATCAACCATGAGACCCAAGAGTGACAAAATTGGAAGACATGTTTGGGAAGTTTATGCAAGAGACCACAGGTTTTATGAATGAGACGAGAACTAATTTCAGAAATCAAGGGGCGTCCATTCGAAACTTGGAGATACAGATGGGGTAGTTAGCTGAAAAGCTAAATGAGAGACCACATGGGTCTTTACCAAGCAACACAGTGACTAACCCACCTGAGCAAGCAAATGCAATAATTTTGAGGAGTGGGACAGATTTGGAAGAGGTGGAAAAATCAAGAGAAGAAGAAAAGCCACCAAGGGAAAAGGAAGAATCTGATGAGGAAGCAGATGAAGAAATAGTTGCTGAAGAGAAACCATCTAGTTCTAGGGAAGAAGAACAGAAACGGGAAGTGAGACAAAGACAGAAGAAAGAGAAATTGCCATTCCCCGAGATACCACCAGAATTGGCACATCACACTCCTCCTATGCCATTCCCTCAAAGACTGAAGAAGAAGAATCAGGATAAGCAGTTTTCCAAATTCATTGAAATATATAGAAAATTGCATATTAATATTCCTTTTGCAGATGCATTGCAACAGATGCCGAGCTACGCGAAATTTCTTAAGGAGATTTTATCAAACAAAAGGAAGTTAGAGGATGAGGAAACAGTGATGCTGACAGAGGAGTGCAGCGCCATTCTCCAAAAGAAGTTACCCTCGAAACTCAAAGATCCAAGGAGTTTTACTATTCCTTGCATTATAGGAGATATTACTTTTGATCGAGTTTTATGTGATTTAGGTGCTAGCATCAATTTAATGCCTTTTTCTGTTTTCAGGAGATTGGGAATTGGTGAAGTGAAACCAACGACCACGTCATTGCAACTTACAGATAGGTCCATAAAACATCCAAGGCGTATAGTTGAAGATGTGTTGGTAAAGGTGGACAAGATTATCTTTCCGGAAGATTTTGTTGTATTGGACATGGAAGAGGGTAAGGAAATGCCTCTTATTTTGAGCCGACCATTTTTGGCCGACCATTTTTGGCCATGGGAAGAGCACTCATTGATGTGCAAGAAGGAAAGTTACTGTTGAGGGTTCAAGATGAAATAGTAACGTTCAATGTGTTTGAAGCTATGAAGTTCCCATCCGAGTCAGATTCATGTTTAGTGTTGATGTGGTGGATAAACTAGTAGCGGAGGTCATTGAAAAGAACACTCCACACCTACCTCTAGAAGCGTGTATTGCCCAATCAAGAACAATAGAGGTAGATGAGTCAGCAAAGAATGAATGTGCTAGATTGTTGGAAGCACTTCAGCCGATTGATGAGAACCAAGATCTTGAATTTGAGGAATTTGATTTTGAGAAAGAGAAGGCAAAGGAAAGAAACGAGGAGCCTCCAAAGCTTGAATTGAAACCCTTACCTTCCCACCTCAAATACGTGTATCTTGGGGAATCGAAAACATTCCCAGTAATCATCAGTTCAAAGTTGAGCAATTTGGAAGAAGAGCGATTGATTCGGGTTTGGGAGTGAGCAAACAGCGATCAGCAATTGGATAGACTATTTCGGATATTAGAGGCATCTTCCATCTTTTGCATGCACAAGATACTCCTGGAGGATATATCAAGCCTAGAGTTCAACCACAACGAAGATTGAACCTTCGTAGAAGGAAGAGTGGTGAGAAAGGAGGTGGTGAAACTTCTAGATGTGGGAATAATTTATCACATTTCTGATAGTCCATGGGGTGAGTCCGGTGCAAGTGGTCCGAAGAAGGGAGGTATCACAGTGGTAAAGAATGAGAGCAATGAATTGATACCAACTAGGACATTTACAGGCTGGAGAGTGTGCATTGACTACCGAAATTAAATGAAGCGACAAGGAAGGATCATTTTCCACTTTTTCATTGATCAGATGTTAGAGAGATTGGAAGGGCCTGCTTATACTTTTCTTGGTGGTTATTCGGGATACAATCAGTTGCCATCGCTCCTGAGGATCAAGAGAAGACAACCTTCACTTGTCCATATGGCACTTTACTTACCGAAGAATGCCCTTTGGGTTGTGTATAGCACCAGCCACATTTCAAAGATGCATGATGCGATCTTTGGAGGTATGGTGGAGGGTTTATAGAAGTCTTCATGGATGACTTCTCTGTTTTTGGTTCGTTCTTTGATAATTGCTTATCTAATCTCTCTTTTGTTTTGCAGCGATGTCAGGAGACGAACTTGGTGCTCAATTAGGAGAAGTGCCCCTTCATGGTCCAGGAAGGAATAGTGCTTGGTCATAAAATCTCAAAGGATGGAATAGAAGTGGATCGAGCAAAGACGGACATGATTGAGAAGCTGCCACCACCCTCCAATGTTGAAGCAGTTGAAGTTTCTGGGGCATGCGGGGTTTTATAGACGGTGTCATCAAGGATTTTTCTAAGATTTCTAAACCCTTTTGCAATTTATTGATTAAAGATGTTGCTTTGATTTTAATGATGAATGCATGCATGCCTATCAAACTCTAAAAAGTTATTAGTATCTGCACCTATTATTGCAGTCCCGATTGGGGAATACCATTGAATTGATGTGTGATGCTAGTGATTTGATTTAGGAGTAGTGTTAGGACAGTGGAAAAACAAAGTGTTGCACGTAATAATATGCTAGCAAACACTCACTGATGACACATGAATTACACCACCACTGAAAAAGAATTGTTAGTGTGGTTTTTGCTTTTGATAAATTTCGGTCATATTTGCTAGGTGCGAAGGTGATAGTTACACGGACCATTCAACACTCAAGCACCTATGGCAAAGCAAGAAGCGAAACCTCGGCTGTAAGATGGATCATATGCTACAAGAGTTTGAGTTGGAGATCGAGTAAGAAAGGGTTGGAAAATGTGGTAGAGACCATTTGTCAAGGATGAACGACCAATTCAGGGAAAGTGAGAAGAAACCCAAATCAGAGAAACTTTCCCGGATGAGAAATTGATAGAGTGGAGAAAGCACCGTGGTATGCAGATTTTGCAAAATACTTATCAGCGAGAGTGCTCCTCATTGGCATGACCTTCCAACAAAAGAGGAGTTTCTCAGATTTGAAATACTATTTTTGGGAAGAGTCATTCCTTATAGGCATTGTGCTGATTAGATGATATGTAGGTGTGTTCCGGAAGAGGAAATGGAAAGTATTCTAAGGCATTGTCATGAGAGGGAAGTAGGACAGCAACCAAGTATTCTAAGGCCAGTATGGGGGTAAAACATAATGTTGCAACACCTACCATCCACAGACACAGCGGGCAAGTGGAACTGTCGATAGAGAATTGAAGAGAATTTTAGAAAGACAGTAATGCATCTAGGAAAGATTGGTCACGGAAATGATGATGCATTATAGGCCTACCGAACTACATTTAAGACTTGATTGGTATGTCTCCATTCAGGATGGTTTATGGGAAGGCATGCACTTGCCCGTAGAACTCGAGCATAAGGCCTATTGGGCAGTAAAGCAGCTCAACATGGATTTACGAGTGTTGGGAAGAAAGGATGCTGAATTTGAATGAACTCGATGAGTTTCGTCAAGAAGCTTATGGAATGCTAGAATGTACAAGGAAAAGACCAAGAAGTGGCATGACAAGCATATCGGAAGAAGACTTGAAATGGGTCAGAAAGTGTTGTTGTTAACTCTAGACTTAGGCTTTCCCAGGAAAACTTAGGTCAAGATGGTCGGACCCTTCATAGTTACAAGAGTCTACCCATTCGGAGCGGTGGAGGTGTCACATGAAGAAAAAGGCACATTTAAGGTCAATGGCCAGAGGTTGAAGCCATACACGATGAGAGTAATGAGTTGCAAGTCGATTCTTCTCCGGCTCGACATTTCAACATGAGAACTTAAAAGAGTCGAGCTTTCACTATAAACAAGCGCTCCTTGGGAGGCAACCGAGTGTTTTCATTTGTTGTTGTTTATTTTTAATGTTAGTTCTCTTATATTGTAGATGAAGTCTAATTTGGGTGTTTTGGGTGTTTCAGGTGAGTTATTGAATAAGGCGGAAAACGAAATTGTCCATGTTTCGTCAGCGAAGACATTTGTGAAAATTTGGTATTTGAAAAGTCCAGACTTCGCTGCGACGAAGTATCTTTTTCGTTGAGGCAATTCGTCTCTGTAATTTTTCGCTGCGGCGAGGAATTTTGTTTCGCCGCGGCCAAGCAAGTTGGGCAAAAATCATAAAGGGCAATTTCGCCGGGCAAAGAAAGTTCTTCGCCTGGGCGATTTGCTACTGCAATTTTTCACTGCGGCGAAGAATTTGCCTTTGCTGCGGCTTCGACTGGGTTGGTTTTAGGGTTTAAAAATGAAGAACTTCGCCGCAACGAAGATTTGTTCTTCGCCGCGGCGAAAACTGGTTTTTATAAAAGCGCGCGTGACTTTTCATTTTTTCATAAAACTTTACAAAGTCATTTGAGAGAAAAATTTTCCAACTTCAATCCAGAGACTTCCTAGTGATTCTCAACCAAGTCTCTCACTCCTTAACCTTTCAAACACTAAAGAACTCAATATAACCAAGATCTTTGCGAAAAATTGAAGAAATTTGTGGGTTCAAGAAATTGGGGATTTTGCAATAGGTGATTTTTGGCTAAATTGGTGGCGAATACTCCATTGTTTGGTAAGATTTCAAGTTCCCAAGCTTTTAATTACAATTTTTCGAGTTGAGATTTGTAGATTTGAAAATTGATTGTGGTTGAATTTGTGAATTTTGGTGATATTGTACGTGGATTTGAGTTGGAGGAAGTGTTGATTTTGAATATTGTGTATTGAGGAGTGTGGATTTTAAATTTGGAGCGTTTGGTTGAGGTTTGGAAACATTGCAATTGGGGTTTTAAGTGCAAATTTTTGGAAGTGTGGTTTTATGCAGGGTTGATTGTGTTTGTCATAGGGTGAAATGAGTTGAGTTGTTAAGCTGAATTTGTGAGTTGATTGAGAGATTAGAAAAATGCCACTCAAAGTGTTGTCCAAGGAAAAGGAAAAGGAAAGAAAGTGGACAACAGATTTGTGAGTGATCAAGCCCGGACATGTTATGAAGGGGCAGCCCAAGGAAAGATAAAGGATTTACCCTGAGTGTGGATTAACCGTGAGCCAGGCTATGGACTGGAGTCAAGGGAGACGTGGGGACTATTTATGAGTGCACGCACAAGGGCAGTAGAGCTGCTAGTGAGAGAATTTTATGCCAACCTCTCGGATTGTGAAACAGATACTGTGTTTATGAGGGGTAATGATGTGGCATTTAATGCGAAGGTCATCAATGAATTTTATACATTGCCTAATGATAATCCTATTTTCCCTATGATTTTGTATTGAATTTCGATAGGATTTAGGATACTTGTCATACAATTTGGGATAATTGCTACCTAATTTATAATTTGTTTTGCAGGCCTAAACGATGATTTTAAGCATAAATGACTGTTTTGAGCGTAAACTGTGTAACTTGAGCTTGCAAACTCGGAATGACCTCAATTTAGAAGCTCTGGAAAGCTAAGAATAAGAGCTACAATGTTCATGTTTTAGGTTTTTCCTAATTTGACTGGAAAAAAGGTGAAAACTTGGCTTGAAGTCGTGAAAAGTACGCTGGGAAAGAAGAAAAATGTCTTTGGACGTGCTTCCGTATGTCTGCCATAACTTGAGCTGTAGACCTCAGATTGTGCGATTCTTGAACTACCAGAAATATAATTGAAAGGGCTAAAATTCATATCTTTAACACTTTTCCAGATTAAGACTCTATCACGCTCAAATTTGGCCCGAAATTCTCGCCGCAGTGAAACCTACATACGATGTAAAAATAAAACGACGCGGTTGGCTTGCTAGGGCTTCATCCTTAAGGGAGAGAGGTATAAATTAGAGTGAAAAGGAAGAGAAAAGAGTCTTGGTTCGTCAGGGAGGCAGCCATGGAAGGAGAAGATTATTGAAGATTTGGGCTTCAAATTAGAGAAGATTCTCCATCTTTTGCTTGTTTTTCAATGATGAATCTTGATTCAGTTTGTTTTTGTTATTTTAATTCGTTTTTGAGTATGAACTGAGTGTTTAGCTAGGGTTTGATGTAATCCTGATACAGATTCAAATTATATGAATTGATTTACTTTGAGTTTTAATTTCATGATTGAGTGTTTATCTCTTTGCTTAATGACTTTGGATGCTTGATCACCATTCAAATGTGTATTGTTCATAATGATACTGAGAAGTGATTGTGATTGTGCCTCTTGAGATAAATACGTAGATTAGCAAACGCTAGAGATAGGTTTAGGATCTATGAAATCTAGATAGAAATCCATAAAGCTTAAAAGACTTTGAACTATTAATCATGTTGGGGTGTGGAAGCTTGATAGGGATAAGTAGGGAAATGTAGCCTGAGAAGGTATGTTTTAAACTTAGGGAATTCGATTTCAATCAAGGAATTAGAACTTGGGTAATAGATTCTATGATTTGGGTTAGCGTATCTAGGTGAAATCAACACCTTAGCATTTTTAGCATTGTTTAATTAGTTAAGTTGTTGGGTTTGCTTTAATTTCATTATCATCATTTATATTATTTAATTTGTATTTAGTTTTAATTTTCCATCAATCCAATTTATGTTGCTTCAATTAGGACTTAAACTAGAGAAATCATTACTTAGTAACATTATCCTCGTGGGAACGATACTCACTCATCACTTTATTACTTTGTGCGACTAGTGCACTTGCTATTTGCATGTTGTAGAAAACACGCATCAAGTTTTTGGCGCCATTGCCGGGGATAGTGTTATATTAATATTGATAGTATCTAGTGTAGTGCTAAATTGAAGCTTTTATTTCATTTGTAGTTAATCATAAATATTGTATAGTTTTAAGCTTGAGTTCTTTCTTTGTAGTTTTTTTTTTTTTTTTTTTTTTTTTTTTTTTTTGTAGTTAAGTTAATTAAATGTTTCTTGTAGTGCAGTGGAGATCATGGTAGAAGACATAGAACGTTGAGGGATTATGCCATACCAACGGTGCAAGAATGCAATTATGGTATTACAAGGCCACTTATGCAGTGAACTTTGAGATTAAGCCGACATAATTCAGATTATCCAATAGTCAGTCCAATTGGTGGAAATTCATATGAGGATCTAATTTTGCTATCGCTAGCTTTAGAGATATGTGACACATCAAGGTTAATGGAATGAATGATGATGCAATTAGGCTGAGATTGTTCTCATTTTCACTGAGAGATAAAGCAAAAGGTTGGATGTCACATCCAGTTGGGACAATCACCACATGGGACGGATTAGCTCAAAAGTTTCTTGCAAAATACTTCTACAGAAGAGATGGCAAAAATGAGAAACGACATTATCTCTTCATGCAAGGCAATGATGAATCACTTCATGAAGCTTGTGAGAGGTACACGGAGTTGTTAAGGAAATGTCCACATCATGGTCTACCGCTTTGGATACAAGTCCAAACATTTACAAGGGTTGCTACCAATAATTCAAACTATGGTAGATGGGGCAGCAGGTGGAGCCTTAAATAACAAGACCCCAGAAGAGCTTATGAATTGCTTGAGGTGATGCCAATAACTACCAAAGACTAATGAGAGAGCAATGCCGAAGAGAACAATGGGTCTACATGAGGTCGATGTGTTCGCCACATTATCTACACAAATTGCATCACTTCAAAGCCAATTTGGAGGTATGAATGTAAATTTATTCACTCACCTTTTATAACTTGTGAATTTTGTGCAGGAAACCATGGGAGTGTGGAATGCAAAGATGGAAACAGTAGTCTTCTCAACAACCGAGCAAGTGAATTACATGGTTAGTTCACAAAGGCTGCAAAATGACTCCTTCTCTAACACTTACAATCTTGGTTGGGGGAATCACCCAAATTTGTCTGGAGCAATCAAAGCAGTCAATTAAATCAAAGGCAGTGCCAAACCATCAACCAATGGTGAATCATCAACATGTGAGCAAAGAATGTCGAGATTGGAGGGTATGTTCGAGAAATTCATGCAAGAAACCACAGTTTGAATGAGACACGCTCAAACTTTAGAAATCAAGGAGTGTCCATTCGAAATTTGGAGGTTCAAGTAGGGCAATTGGTTGAACAATTGACAGAGAGATCTCAAGGTTCTTTGCCAAGCACAACGGTCACAAATCCTAAAGAACAATTAAATTTCATAACATTGAGAAGAGGTATAGTGTTGGAGCAACTCACAATGAAGAAAAGTTGGAAGAACATGAAGACAAGACAATGAAGAGGAAAAGCTCAAAGCAAATTGGTGTGCAAGATACTTAGGGGAATTTCAACCAAGCAGCTCACCTACAAGGAACAATTTGAGGAATTTGGTGTAAATGCGCACAAGTCAAATTGGTGTTGGAAGAGACTCCAAACATTGGACTTAACCAATCACCATCTCATCTCAAGTATGCATATACGAATTTGAAGTTCCGAAAAGATGCTCATGAGAATGTTCGAAATTCCAAAGGAAAGACCAAGAGGTGGCAATAGGAAGTGAAGCACCCACAAGGATCCAGATTGACGAAGGACCATGGGAAAGTCGAGCTTCCGACTATAAACAAGCGCTTCTTGGGAGGTAAACCAAGTGTTTTCAGTTTATTTGTTTTTGTTGAAGTTTATTTTCAATTTTAGAACTTTGATTTAGTTTGATGAGGTTTGATATTTCCCTACTAATCTGTAATGTGTTTTAACAAATTGGTGCACCATGAGTTTTCTTGTTTGACAGATTCTTATGACGATGAAGATAATGAATGGATGTTGGGCACTGACATAAAGGACACACTTCGCGGATTAATTAGGGGAGGATTTTTAACCCTTCTCTTTTCTCTTCCTGTTCTTTTATGGTGTGACATTGCGGACAGTGTCATTTTAAGTTTGGGGGTAGGAGAAATTTTTATTGTTTAGTTTGTTTGTGTGTTTTGCTCGAAATTGTGTTTCTTTTGTTTTAAGTTCTTTGATTGTTATTTGTTTAGTGTGTTTTGTGTGTGTTGTGTTTTGTTGCCTAGATGAATTGCATAAGTCTATGATGAGACTAGAATTGTTGGGATATTATTTTTGGAAAATGTTAAGCATTGCTTCAAGTTTAGGTTGGTTGACTTGATTTAGCTTGGGGTTCTTGAGTGGTTCAACCACCATTTTCACTCTTTCAGCATGCTTAGAAACATTTTATGTGGTTAGGTGAAGTCTTGATAATGTTGGTGGACTCTAGAACCTAGTTAAGAAGTGCTTGAGGCAAAATTCTAGGATTAGACATTGTTGAGGAATGATTTAGGCATTTTTCGGAACGTTTGAGCCTTTCCAGCCGAATCATGAATGAATCTTTCCCTAGTTACCCAATTGAGCCTTATGAGATTATGATTGCCTTATTTCCTTGCAAACAAAAAAATTGTCCAATCCCTATACCCTAAACACTTTATCATACCCTTTAGGAGAATTATGGACCTAATGTATGACACAAAAGAGCTTTGAGAGGGGTGTGCATAAGTGATGGACCAAAATCTTAAGTTTGGGGGTTGCAAAAACCGGCACAAAGAAAGGGCAAAGAAAGACCTCAATGGGGTTGTAAATATTTGTTAATCAAAAAAAAAAAAAAAAAAAAAAAAAAAGAAGAAGAAAAAAAAAAAATTTCTTTAGTTCGATTAAAAATCAAAAATAAGAAATGCACAAGTTTGAGGGTGTAAATGGTTGAACTTTGATTGGTGGTTGAGAAAGAAAGTGGAGATTGGTGTAGCTGTAGTGTTTGCGGAGGAAAACAGAGTTCGCTTCCTTTGTTTATTATATCTCTTTCCTTGGAGCCCACTACCGAGCCTAACGTTACAAGCTTGCAAAGACTTTTTGATTCTTAGCGATGTCTAGTCTATATTAGTGGGAGAGTAGTTCCATACTTAGGCTTATGGAGTCTGCCACCATTTGAAAAAATTTACATTGCAATAAATAATCTGGGAAGTTGGAAGGTAGACTGAAGTGGGGATTACCTATTCAGGGGACAGTCAATTTAATTAGACCTCTGGAGTGTTGAGCATTTTTTTTTTTTTTTTGTAATAATGTACCAACAATTTTTGAGACTTGCATTGTGATTCACTCTAGGTATTTATCTTTTTTTGTTTTGATTTTTATTCCTTTTTGCTCGAGGACGAGAAATCTTAAGTTTGGGGGTATTTGATACTATTTTTCCCTATGATTTTGTATTGAATTTCGATAGGATTTAGGATACTGTCATACAATTTGGGCCATAATGCTACCTAATTCTATTAATTTGTCTTTGCAGGCCCTAAACGATGATTTTAAGCATAAATGACTGTTTTGAGCGTAAACTGTGTAACTTGAGCTTGCAAACTCGGAATGACCTCAATTTAGAAGCTCTGGAAAGCTAAGAATAAGAGCTACAATGTTCATGTTTTAGGTTTTTCCTAATTCTGACTGGAAAAGGGTGAAAACTTGGCTTGAAGTCGTGAAAAGTACGCTGGGAACTGAAGAAAAATGTCTTGGACGTGCTTCCGTATGTCTGCCATAACTTGAGCTGGAGACCTCAGATTGTGCTGATTCTTGAACTACCAGAAATATAATTGAAAGGGCTAAAATTCATATCTTTAACACTTTTCCAGATTAAGACTCTATCACGCTCAAATTGGCCCGAAATTCCTCGCCGCAGTGAAACCTACATCAGATGTAAAAATAAACGACGCGTTTTGGCTTGCTAGGGCTCATCCTTAAGTGAGAGAGGTATAAATTAGAGTGAAAAGGAAGAGAAAAAGTCTTGGTCGTCATGGGAGGGCAGCTCAGGAAGGAGAAGATTATTGAAGATTTGGGCTTCAAATTAGAGAAGATTTCTCCATCTTTGTTGGTTTTCAATGATGAATCTTGATTCAGTTTGTTTTGTTATTTTAATTCGTTTTTGAGTATGAACTGAGTTGTTTGCGTAGGGTTGATGTAATCCTGATACAATGATTCAAATTTATATGAATGATTTAATTGAGTTTTAATTTCATGATTGAGTGTTTATCTCTTTGTAATGACTTTTGGATGCTTGATCACCATTCAAATGTGTATTGTTATAATGATACTGAGAATGATTTGTGATGTGCTCTTGAGATAAATACCGTAGATTAGCAAACGCTAGAGATAGGTTTAGCGATCAGTGAAATCTAGATAGAAATTCCATAAGCTTAAAAGACTTTGAACTATTAATCTTCATTTTGTTGGGTGTGGAAGCTGATAGGGATAAGTAGGGAAATGTAGCCTGAGAAGGTATGTTTTACAACTTAGGGAATTCGATTTTCAATCAAGGAATTAGAACTTGGGTAATAGATTCTATGATTTGGGTTAGCGTTATCTAGGTGAAATCAACACCTTAGCATTTTTAGCATTGTTTAATTAGTTAAGTTGTTGGGTTTTGCTTTAATTTCATTATCATTCTTATATTTGTTAATTTGTGTGTTTAGTTTGTTAATTTCCATCAATTCAATTTATTGTGCTTCAATTAGGACTTAAACTAGAGAAATCAGTACTTAGTAACATTATCCTCGTGGGAACGATACTCACTTATCACTTTATACTTTGTGCGACTAGTGCACTTGCTATTTTGCATGTTGTAGTAAACACGCATCACCTAACATTTATCGTGATGAGTATGAGCAATTCAGGAAGGAGAAAGAAAAGGGATGAGGTAATCCTTCAGGCTATAGCAAAAACGAACACGCTGGGGAGGTTTCAAAAAAGGGTAAAAAAAGCATCAAGGGAACAAATTGACACGGTGGCTTGGTTTGTGGCAGTACTTTATTTGTGCGAGGATGATGGCGAGACACACTATAGCACGGTGACGTATGAGAAGGCATTACTGCTCTATTCTATTGCGCAGGAAAGAATATGGATATGGGACAAATTATCTGACCAACATTCGGCATGCAGCCAAACCAGGGCGAGTAAGTTATGTTAGTAAACGGTCCCATATACGCAGCGGGAAACAAAAACAAAAATATATAGAGACGTTTACATGAGCAAGATCAAGGGTATAATTTTAAATTCATATTAAATAAAATCTGCAGAAAAATAAATATGAGTTTAAAGAAAAACAAACGCACGTTGGAGGCTCCTCCAAATTTGTCAACGAATGTTTGCTACCGATCCAAGTGTAGGATCGAACCCACATAGTCCACACGAAGACAATCTCAAAAGAACCAAAAAGGGATTTGCCAGATCTCTTTGGCTTCAAGATAAGAAGAAAGCAAATCAATTGAATTGATTTTAGGCCAAAAGGTGTTGCTGCCGTGGGAGAGAAAGAGAGGGGCTGGTGTGTTTTAATTCAAAAAGAAATCAATTCATTTTAAAACAATTAACACACACTTTTCCTTTATAGTTAATCAAGTTGCCCTAATCCCATATGGAATAGGCTTGAGCTCCAACCAAAACCCCATGTTACCAAACACTCCCAATTTGATATTTTTATTTTATTTTCCATATTATCTCAATTAAAATCAATTAATATATATTAACATATTAACAATAATGATATATTTTAAATAGTGCGAACACACATTTAAACGTAATTTCACTTATTTAATTTTTCTAACAAATTAAATAAAGGCTACGACCTCAGCAAATTTAATTACACTAGAAATTACAAAATACCCTTTTGCCTTAAAAGACGAAAACACCTTCTTTCTTGGATCTTAAATTATCTTCTATGTGTGGTGACCCATAGGCTCCTCATCATATCGACAGTGTTAGTTATCACGATTAACACAATTAATCGTCTCACTAATCAAGACCAAGACTGGCCCTAGCAAGGCATCATGGCCACCCGTAGATTCAGATTCAGCAAAGTAGCTACGGTCAACGATACGGTACCGTGCAATCAATCCTTTCATCATACCTTATCTCGACGAGACGAAGGCATAGAAATAGTGTCAACCTTCGGTTACTCTCAATTATGTATTCAATTTCTGGACCAATGACCCGTATTATAACTGGATAGAGCAACAATCAATCCCATTTTGACACAGTTTTAACATCATTGCCATATACTGAATTGCGCCATGAGATAACTTCTCCTATACCGGGAGTGATGAATCCTCTGTCAATCACACCATAGTCTGATACACTCCTCGATGCAGCCAATCACCACCGTATTGACAGCTCTGAAAAGAACTACGTTGGCTAGTGTCAAACTGCACAATCGGTGCACAAGCAATCGATGATCTCAAGTCTAAGGATCACATGCACCACCATTCGTTAGAGGATTTGTTCCATAAACACTGGAGTTACCATCCATATGGAATCCGCTGGTGGGCCAGTCCAGTGAACTTGCTGCGGTGTAATCGTCTATAGCAAGCACCCATGTGTTGCACCAGGTTGTCACCAAACAACCTTGACAAGTGAGATCAGTCACTGCCTTTCAACAGGGTCGTTCAACACTATGATAGCCTTACCGTATTATCTGTGCCCTTATTTCAGAATAATACTGGGGCTACGAACGTTTCTAGAATGGCCACCATATGTGCTCATAGGGTTCTCACTGTTAAGATTTGAAACACTTAATACCCTCGTCACGGTTCTACCATTCTAAGGACATATATCAATACATATTGCAATAATATTGATTTACGCGATATAGAATAAAATGTCTTTTATTGATTAATGAACATTATTACAAAGAGTCAATTCTACAATAATTGATTGGCTCTAGGGCATCTACTCTAACAGTTACCCATTCCCATATCTCATTACAGCTTTGTGCACTAAAGCAGGAATCGAGGTACATGATGATGAGCCCTTATCCATGTTGCCCCAATCCTCGACTCAAACTACTATCACAAGCACCTTGAACGTCCAGACGATGAGCAACATAGCGTCAGGACAAAATGACAGAGAACCACACAAGGAGCTGCCACATCATCCAGTTCCACAACCACTATGAAGGAAATGATGTAGCAGATGATGGGTCAGATGAGACGTATGTCAAAACGTTAGGAATGGTTGGCAGAACAGGCCCGAATGATCTATAATTTACAACAGAGCTACTGCTAAAAGCTGAATACTGATACTTCAGCATTCCAATGGGAAGATTGGGATTCAGATAAGTGGTTGGGCTCTGAGTCAGAAGAGGACAACGCCGAAGGAGAGGTGGAGGCCAACGAATGAACCGGAGCACCTGTTTTGTATTTTGTTTTTGTTTGTTTTTATTTTGGTTTAGTGTTAGGTATTGTGGAACTTTGAACTGATTTTTTATTTTTTTGTGGTTTGTTTTTGGATTGTTTTTCGTTTAGTTTAAATTTTTGTTGAACTTTTTAGTTGAAAAGACGAGATTAGGGTTGTAATATTTCCATATTAGTTGTGAATTTTTCTAACACAGTGGACACCACAGTTTTCAATTATTTTTACAGATTTTGGTGATGAAAAAGTCAAGGATCGGGTGTCCACACTGTTGAGCGAAACTTCAACTTCACAGATTAATCAGGGAACTATCTCGTACTTTTACAGATTTTGTTTTTCTATTCCTAATTTGTGCATAATGTAACATTGGGGACAATGTCATCTTTAGTTTAGGGGTAGGAAAAATTTGAGAATTTTTGAACTTTTTATTTTATTTTATTTCTATGTTTTGTTGTGTATGCCAATGATGAATTGTATAAATCAATGATGAGATTAGGGTTGTTGGGATTTTATTGTTGAAAAATGTTAAGCATTGTTTCAAGTTTATGTTTATTGACTGAATTTTGATTGAGGTTTGTTGAGTGGTTCAACCACCATTTTCATTTATTTCGGCATGCTTAGATTCATTTTATATGGCTAGGTAAAGTTTGATAATGTTGGTGGATTCTAGAACCTAGTAGAGAAATGCTTGAGGCGAAATTCTAGGAATAGACATTGTTGAGGAAATGATTTAGGCATTTTTCGGAACGTTTGAGCCTTTCCAGCCAACCCACGAATTAAATATTTTTCCTAGTCACCAATTTGGACCTTATGAGATTATCATTGCTTTTTATTTTCTTGCAAACCAGAAATTGTCCAATCCAATTACCCTAAACACATAATCACACCCTTTAGGAGAATTTTGGACCTAATGCAAACACAAGGAACTTGAAGAGTTGTGTGAATGAACTAAAAGAATAGTTTGGGAGTTGTGAGATGGGCAAGAAGAATAAGAGAGGTAATTAACCTCAATTTTTATTATTTAAAAAAATATAAAAAAATTTTGTTTGAGAATTACATTACAATAGCAACAATAAGAATTGTTCATGGTTGAAGGTTGTAAATGGTTGACATTTTGAGTGATGGTTGAGAAAACAAGTGGGAGTTGGATTAAGTCCTAATGTTTGCTTTAAGGAAACCAAGTTCTCTTATTTGTTTACCCTTTCCTTCCCTTTGGAGCCCACTACCTGAGCCTAACATTATAAGCTTACAAAGACCTTTTGATTCTTAGCGATGTCTAATCCTCATTAGTGGAGAGTAGTTCGATATTTAGGCTTATGGAGTCTGCCGCCATTTGATAAACTTTACATTTCTGCATAAAATAATCCGGGAAGTCAAAAGGTGAATTGAAGTGGGGATCACCTACTCAAGGGACCAGTAGAGAAAGATAGTCGATGCAACTTATAACTTCTTGGAATGTTAAACATTTTTCCAGTAATAATTTTTCAACAATCTTTGAGACTTGTATAAATTCTAGGCAATTCGTATGTTGAGTTGAGTCTAATTCTTATTATTCATTTCCAGTTTTATTGTGTCGTGCTTTAGTTTTTATTGTTTTCTTTCTTTGAGTTTTGTACCTGATGCTCGAGGACGAGCATGTCTTTAGTTTGGGGGTATTTGATAATCCGAGAATTATATTGTTTTTATTAGGCTTTTAGGCTGGATTTTAGATACTTCTTAGTTCATTTATGCCTGAATTGCTACTTAATTCTTTACAATTTGTGTTTCAGGCCAAAATGGACATTTTGAGCAAATAATGAGCGAATTGGAGTTTTTGGATTTAGAAGTAAGCGGATCTCAGAAGTTAGGAGAGTTTTGAAGCAGAGTAAAGCACTGTGAAGCTTGTTTCCATGGAAGAGCATCGAAGATTGAAGATTCAAGCAACGAAGCAAGCAAAGGGCAATTATGTAATTTCAGAATTATTCATGAAGATTCGCCGATCTTTGCTGCGGCGAAATTAGTCACGCTCGAGAGTTACATTTACTTCATCGCTGTGGCGAGATTTCTTCTTCGCCACGGCGAAGTCTGTAATTTTCAGTTTCGTTAAAACACACAGTTTCATTTTTAGGCAAAGTTTTAGGTTTTTGGGTGAGGTATAAAAGTGAAACTTTACCATTTTGAGAGGGAGTCATTTTTTTCCTTAGGCTAGTGTAGCTTTTTCATCTTCTTAGTTTAGATTTGACGAATTTGTGTTGAAAAGTGAGAAGATTTGGGATTGAATCTGGTGGCTTTTTCAACTAGGGGAGATCTCTTGTCTTTTGTCTCATTTTTATCATGTTGAACTTTGTGTTTATTGTTTTTCTTGCTTATTGTATTGATTTAGCTATGAACTAACCCATTTTGGGTTAGGGTTTTGATGTAGTTCTTATTCTCATGGATTGAGCAATTGATTTTTATTATTTTCATATGCTATTGCAAGGATTGTGTGTTTATTTTGGATTTATTGCTTTTAATTGATGAACATGATGAGATTGAGAAATGAGTCATGTTAAGCTTCTTGGGTAATCACCATTGTAGTATTAAATGCTAGAGGTAGATTTAAGAATCAATGAAATCAATCTAGGATTCTAGGTGCTTAATGAGCTTAGAACTATAATCTTCAAATTGTTGATGCAGAAGTTTAATAGGGAAAGGTAGGAAAACAAGCTGAGAGTAGTGTATGTTTACAATTTAGAGAATCCAATTTACAATCAATGCATGTGAATATGGAAATAGTATAATCTGTAGATTTAATCATAGAGTCCGAATGAAATCAAAACCCTATCCGTTGTTTTAAATTGATATTACCTTGTTTTTAATCTTGCTTTCATAATTTAGTTTTGAATATTTAGAATTTTCTGTTTTAGTTTTAAGTTTAATTTTCTCCCATTAATCCAAACAATTCGATTGCTCCAACTTGAAAACAGTAGAAAACTTAGTGCTTAGCAACCAATCTAGTGGGAACGAACTGACTCACACTTTATTACTTTGTGCGACTAGTGCACTTGCTATTTTTTACATGTGGTAAACATGCATCAGTTTTTGCCGCCGTTGCCAGGGATTGAGTTTATGTTAACATTAATTTTTTCTTGTGTTAGTAGATGGAGTTTTATTTTGCTTCATTTTGTTTGTTTAATTTTAGTGAGTCTTTTAGGTTGGCGTGATTCACTCTTCTATTTTTCTGTGTAGTTATAGCGAAGAGCATGACGTCAGCCAGTGGTTCCTGTTGACCTGAGATTGAAAGAAGCACTCGAAGACTGAACAGAGAAGGAAGAGAAGAGAAGCTATAGTTGAACCAGAAGTAATAGTTGTAGAGATGCAGAGAATAGAACATGAGGGAATTCTTAGTTCCCACAGTTGAGGCAGTGGGTCGAGTATTACTAGACCAGCGCGTACAAGCTAACAACTTCGAGATAAAGCCAGCAATCTATCCAGATGATCCAGAAGTCGGTACAGTTCAGGAGGGATTTGAAGGAAGATCTAAATCTACACATTGCCAATTTTTTTGGGATTTGTGATCTTTCAAGTCAAACGGAGTGTCAGATGATGCAATTGAGTTAAGACTATTCCCATTTTCATTGAAGGATAAAGCTAAGGGATGGTTAATGGAATTACCAACAGGAATGATCACAACATGGAACGATTTGGCATAGAAGTTCCTGACCAAATTCTTTCCTCCAGCAAAATCGGCAAAGCTGAGAAATGATATCACATCGTTTCTACAGGAAGAATCGGAATCATTGTATGAGGCTTGAGAGAGATACAAAGAATTACTGAGAAGGTGTCCACATCATGGGTTGCCAGTTTGGATGCAAGTCCAAACATTTTATAACGGATTGATGGTGAATGTACAAACTATGGGGATGCAGCCTTGGAAGAGCACTACAGAATAAGACTCCGAAAAAAGCTCACGAGTTGCTTGAGGTTCTGGCAAGCAACAATTATCAAAGACCATATGAGAGGTGCAACCGAAGACATCTATGGGTCTTCATGAAGTTGATGCATATACAGCCATTTCAGCCCAACTGACAGCACTTCAGAAACAGTGGGAAGTATGCAAATAAATTCCATTCAAGCTCCTCAACTAACTTGTGATTTTTTGTTCAGGTAACCCACGTGAGCAGTGACTGTCAAGTGGGGAACACATTTGCTTCATCATCGTCATCATCAGAGCAGGTTAACTACTTGGCAAGAAAAAGAGGCAACCAAACAATCCATATTCCAACACATATAATCCTGGTTGGAGGAATCATCCAAATCTGTCTTGGGGCAATCAGAACTAGAAAAATAATCAATGGAACAAGAGCATTGCCAACTAACAAACAGGGGTAAACAATCAACCATGGACAAGAGTGACAAAATTGGAAGACATGTTTGGGAAGTTTATGCCAGAGACCACAGGTTTTATGAATGAGACGAGAACTAATTTCAGAAATCAAGGGGCGTCCATTCGAAACTTGGAGATACAGATGGGGTAGTTAGCTGAAAAGCTAAATGAGAGACCACATGGGTCTTTACCAAGCAACACAGTGACTAACCCACCTGAGCAAGCAAATGCATAATTTTGAGGAGTGGGACAGATTTGGAAGAGGTGGAAATCAAGAGAAGAAGAAAAGCCACCAAGGGAAAAGGAAGAATCTGATGAGGAAGCAGATGAAGAAATAGTTGCTGAAGAGAAACCATCTAGTTCTAGGGAAGAAGAACAAGAACGGGAAGTGAGACAAAGACAGAAGAAAGAGAAATTGCCATTCCCCGAGTACCACCAGAATGGCACATCACACTCTCCTATGCCATTCCCTCAAAGACTGAAGAGAAGAATCAGGATAAGCAGTTTTCCAAATTCATTGAAATATATAGAAAATTGCATATTATATTCCTTTTGCAGATGCATTGCAACAGATGCGCGGCTACGCGAAATTATAGGAGATTTTATCAACAAAAGGAAATTAGAGGATAGAGGAAACAGTGATGCTGACAGAGGAGTGCAGCGCCATTCTCAAAAGAAGTTACCCTCGAAACTCAAAGACAAGAGTTTTACTATTCCTTGCATTATAGGAGATATTACTTTTGATCGAGTTTTATGTGATTAGGTGCTAGCATCAATTTAATGCCTTTTTCTGTTTTCAGGAGATTGGGAATTGGTGAAGGAAACCAACGACCACGTCATTGCAACTTACAGATAGGTCCATAAAACATCCAAGGCGTATAGTTGAAGATGTGTTGGTAAAGGTGGACAAGATTATCTTTCGGAAGATTTTGTTGTATTGGACATGGAAGAGGGTAAGGAAAGCCTCTTATTTTGAGCCGACCATTTTTGGCCGACCATTTTGGCCAGGGAAGAGCACTCATTGATGTGAAGAAGGAAAGTTACTGTGAGGGTTCAAGATGAAATAGTAAAGTTCAATGTGTTTGAAGTATGAAGTTCCCATCCGGTCAGATTCATGTTTAGTGTTGATGTGGTGGATAAACTAGTAGCGGAGGTCATTGAAAAGAACACTCCACACCTACCTCTAGAAGCGTGTATTGCCCAATCAAGAACAATAGAGGTAGAGAGTCAGCAAAGAATGAATGTGCTAGATTGTTGGAAGCACTTCAGATTGATGAGAACCAAGATCTTGAATTTGAGGAATTGATTTGAGAAAGAGAAGGCAAAGGAAAGAAACGAGGAGCCTCAAAGCTTGAATTGAAACCCTTACCTTCCCAACCTCAAATACGTGTATCTGGGAATCGAAAACATTCCCAGTAATCATCAGTTCAAAGTTGAGCAATTTGGAAGAGAGCGATTGATTCGGGTTTTGAGAGAACATCGATCAGCAATTGGATAGACTATTTCGGATATTAGAGGCATCTCTCCATCTTTTTGCATGCACAAGATACTCATGGAGGATGTACAAGCCTAGAGTTCAACCACAACGAAGATTGAACCTCGATGAAGAAGTGGTGAGAAAGGAGGTGGTGAACTTCTAGAGTGGGATAATATCACATCTGATATCATATCTATTATCTGAGTGAGTTAGTGGTGAGCATCACGTGGTGAGTGGTTCCGAAGAAGGGAGGTATCCAGTGGTAAAGAATGAGAGCAATGAATTGATACCAACTAGGACATTTACAGGCTGGAGAGTGTGCATTGACTACCGAAAATTAAATGAAGCGACAAGGAAGGATCATTTTCCACTTCTTTTCATTGATAGATGTTAGAGAGATTGGAAGGGCATGCTTATTACTATTCTTTGGATGGTTATTCGGGATACAATCAGATTGCCATCGCTCCTGAGGATCAAGAGAAGACAACCTTCACTTGTCATATGGCACCTTTACTTACCGAAGAATGCCTTTGGGTTGTGTAATGCACCAGCCATTTCAAAGATGCATGATGTCGATCTTTGGAGGTATGGTGGGAGCGGTTTATAGAAGTCTTCATGGATGACTTCTCTGTTTTTGGTTCGTTCTTTGATAATTGCTTATCTAATCTCTCTTTTGTTTTGCAGCGATGTCAGGAGACGAACTTGGTGCTCAATTAGGAGAAGTGCCACTTCATGGTCCAGGAAGGAATAGTGCTTGGTCATAAAATCTCAAAGGATGGAATAGAAGTGGATCGAGCAAAGACGGACATGATTGAGAAGCTGCCACCACCCTCCAATGTTGAAGCAGTTCGAAGTTTCTTGGGGCATGCGGGGTTTTATAGACGGTTCATCAAGGATTTTTCTAAGATTTCTAAACCCTTTTGCAATTTATTGATTAAAGATGTTGCTTTTGATTTTAATGATGAATGCATGCATGCCTATCAAACTCTAAAAAAGTTATTAGTATCTGCACCTATTATTGCAGTCCCCGATTGGGGACTACCATTTGAATTGATGTGTGATGCTAGTGATTTTGATTTAGGAGTAGTGTTAGGACAGTGGAAAAACAAAGTGTTGCACGTAATTCAATATGCTAGCAAAACACTCACTGATGCACAATTGAATTACACCACCACTGAAAAAGAATTGTTAGCTGTGGTTTTTGCTTTTGATAAATTTCGGTCATATTTGCTAGGTGCGAAGGTGATAGTCTACACGGACCATTCAACACTCAAGCACCTATTGGCAAAGCAAGAAGCGAAACCTCGGCTGATAAGATGGATCCTATTGCTACAAGAGTTTGAGTTGGAGATACGAGATAAGAAAGGGTTGGAAAATGTGGTAGCAGACCATTTGTCAAGGATTGAACGACCAATTCAGGGAAATGCAGAAGAAACCCAAATCAGAGAAACTTTCCCGGATGAGAAATTGATAAGAGTGGAGAAAGCACCGTGGTATGCAGATTTTGCAAACTACTTATCAGCGAGAGTGCTCCTCATTGGCATGACCTTCCAACAAAAGAGGAAGTTTTTCTCAGATTTGAAATACTATTTTTGGGAAGAGTCATTCCTTTATAGGCATTGTGCTGATTAGATGATATGTAGGTGTGTTCCGGAAGAGGAAATGGAAAGTATTCTAAGGCATTGTCATGAGAGGGAAGTAGGACAGCAACCAAGTATTCTAAGGCCAGTATGGGGTAAAACATAATGTTGCAACACCTTACCATCCACAGACCAGCGGGCAAGTGGAACTGTCGAATAGAGAATTGAAGAGAATTTTAGAAAAGACAGTTAATGCATCTAGGAAAGATTGGTCACGGAAATTAGATGATGCATTATAGGCCTACCGAACTACATTTAAGACTCTGATTGGTATGTCTCCATTCAGGATGGTTTATGGGAAGGCATGTCACTTGCCCGTAGAACTCGAGCATAAGGCCTATTGGGCAGTAAAGCAGCTCAACATGGATTTACGAGTTGTTGGGGAAGAAAGGATGCTGACTTTGAATGAACTCGATGAGTTCCGTCAAGAAGCTTATGAGAATGCTAGAATGTACAAGGAAAAGACCAAGAAGTGGCATGACAAGCATATCCGGAAGAAGAACTTTGAAATGGGTCAGAAAGTGTTGTTGTTTAACTCTAGACTTAGGCTTTTCCCAGGAAAACTTAGGTCAAGATGGTCCGGACCCTTCATAGTTACAAGAGTCTACCCATTCGGAGCGGTGGAGGTGTCACATGAAGAAAAAGGCACATTTAAGGTCAATGGCCAGAGGTTGAAGCCATACATCGATGGAGTAATGAGTTGCAAGTCGATTCTTCTCCGGCTCGACATT
Organism: Pistacia vera; assembly: GCF_008641045.1. NCBI lineage: Eukaryota > Viridiplantae > Streptophyta > Magnoliopsida > Sapindales > Anacardiaceae > Pistacia > Pistacia vera. The sequence goes on along the minus strand of NW_022195823.1, from coordinate 679,554 downwards.
CCAACATGAGAACTTAAAAGAGTCGAGCTTTCCGACTATAAACAAGCGCTCCTTGGGAGGCAACCCAGGTGTTTTCATTTGTTGTTGTTTATTTTTAATTGTTTAGTTCTCTTATAATTGTAGATGAAGTCTAATTTGTGTGTTTTTGGGTGTTTCAGGTGAGTTATTGAATTAAGGCGGAAAACGAAATTGTCCAGTTTTCGTCGCAGCGAAGCACATTTGTGAAAATTTGGTATTTGAAAAGTCCCAGACTTCGCTGCGACGAAGTATCTTTTTCGTTGAGGCAATTCGTCTCTGTAATTTTTCGCTGCGGCGAGGAATTTTGTTTCGCCGCGGCCAAGCAAGTTGGGCAAAAATCATAAAGGGCAATTTCGCCGCGGCAAAGAAAGTTCTTCGCCTGGGCGATTTGCTACTGCAATTTTTCACTGCGGCGAAGAATTTGCCTTTGCTGCGGCTTCGACTGGGTTGGTTTTAGGGTTTAAAAATGAAGAACTTCGCCGCAACGAAGATTGTTCTTCGCCGCGGCGAAAACTGGTTTTTATAAAAGCGCGCGTGACTTTTCATTTTTTCATAAAACTTTACAAAGTCATTTGAGAGAAAAATTTTCCAACTTCAATCCAGAGACTTCCTAGTGATTTCTCAACCAAGTCTCTCACTCCTTAACCTTTCTAAACACTAAAAGAACTCAATATAACCAAGATCTTTGCGAAAAATTGAAGAAATTTGTGGGTTCAAGAAATTGGGGATTTTGCAATCTAGGTGATTTTTGGCTAAATTGGTGGCGAATACTCCATTGTTTTGGTAAGATTTCAAGTTCCCTAAGCTTTTAATTACAATTTTTCGAGTTGAGATTTGTAGATTTGAAAATTTTGATTGTGGTTGAATTTGTGAATTTTGGTGATATTGTACGTGGATTTGAGTTGGAGGAAGTGTTGATTTTGAATATTGTGATATTGAGGAGTGTGGATTTTAAATTTTGGAGCGTTTGGTTGAGTTTGGAAACATTGCAATTTGGGGTTTTAAGTGCAAATTTTTGGAAGTGTGGTTTTACTGCAGGGTTGATTGTGTTTGTCATAGGGTGAAATGAGTTGAGTTGTTAAGCTGAATTTGTGAGTTGATTGAGAGATTAGAAAAATGCCACTCAAAGTGTTGTCCAAGGGAAAAGGAAAAGGAAAGAAAGTGGACAACAGATTTGTGAGTGATCAAGCCCGGACATGTTATGAAGGGGCAGCCCAAAGGAAAGATAAAGGATTTATCCCTGAGTGTGGATTAACCGTGAGCCAGGCTATGGACTGGAGTCAAGGGAGACGTTGGGGACTATTTATGAGTGCACCTGCACAAGCGGCAGTAGAGCTGCTAGTGAGAGAATTTTATGCCAACCTCTCGGATTGTGAATCAGATACTGTGTTTATGAGGGGTAATGATGTGGCATTTACTGCGAAGGTCATCAATGAATTTTATACATTGCCTAATGATAATCCTATTTTTCCCTATGATTTTGTATTGAATTTCGATAGGATTTAGGATACTTGTCATACAATTTGGGCCATAATTGCTACCTAATTCTATTAATTTGTCTTTGCAGGCCTAAACGATGATTTTAAGCATAAATGACTGTTTTGAGCGTAAACTGTGTAACTTGAGCTTGCAAACTCGGAATGACCTCAATTTAGAAGCTCTGGAAAGCTAAGAATAAGAGCTACAATGTTCATGTTTTAGGTTTTTCCTAATTCTGACTGGAAAAGGGTGAAAACTTGGCTTGAAGTCGTGAAAAGTACGCTGGGAACTGAAGAAAAATGTCTTTGGACGTGCTTCCGTATGTCTGCCATAACTTGAGCTGTAGACCTCAGATTGTGCTGATTCTTGAACTACCAGAAATATAATTGAAAGGGCTAAAATTCATATCTTTAACACTTTTCCAGATTAAGACTCTATCACGCTCAAATTTGGCCCGAAATTCCTCGCCGCAGTGAAACCTACATCAGATGTAAAAATAAAACGACGCGTTTTGGCTTGCTAGGGCTTCATCCTTAAGTGAGAGAGGTATAAATTAGAGTGAAAAGGAAGAGAAAAGAGTCTTGGTTCGTCNATGATGTTTTAGGCAATTGGGGGAGCAACGATCTCTTCACCGACGGGAAGAGACAATTCTGCAATGGAAGGGACAGTAGTAGTTTCTCCAAGGTTGGGAGCCTCGCTCGGGAAGTCTGGTCAGGAGAGCTAGATCCTTGACTTCCAGCTTGAGCTCGATCTCCTCTTCGCCTTCCTCGACCTCTTCTTAGTCCTCGCCATCATCCTCGGAGTCATCCGAGTACATGTAGGCCATTCCTTACACTTCAACCTTTATCCTCTCGACTTCCTTCTAACAAGCTCACGGAAGGAAAGAGAAGTCGATCAAAGGGTGGGCTTCCCATAGCTTCTATTCAAGGAAGACCGATGTTTGTTAGGCCCGAGTAGTGATGGCCTTGTTCAGCTTCTCAATTTAAAGTCTGAGTTGCCCGGCCCCAGCTTTGGCCTTCTGTTGACCTTCCACCTCCTTGACAAGGTCGAGCGAGGACTGCATAGATTTGGACTCCCAGTCCAAGGTAGCCTTTTAAATAAAAGAAAGCTCAGAATTTAACTTGTTATTGACACCTCGCTGCTGTGCCAAATTCTTCTTGGCTTCTAGTGTCTTAGCTTCAGCCTTCGCTCAAGCAGCCTCGCTCGGGTTGAGCTTGTCAAGGAATTCCCTTTCCTTGACCCCAAAGGCCGCCATTTCTCCCTTGAGCCATTTGAGCTTAGACTGTTTGGCCACCTTTTCTTTCTCTGCAACCTCGACCCTGGCTAGAGCATCCTCTTTCACCATTTCTGCCATTTGCCATCTTTTATGAGTGCCCTCCGAGGTGACATAGCACTCATCATAAAAAAGCATGTTCGCCATGGCAACCTAAAAAGGATAAGATGGAAAGTCTGTAAGAAGCGAGGATAACATGCAAATAAAAGAAAAGAGGAGAGAACTACCGATATCTTCGCCGCATAGCTGCACACCAAGGCCAGCATCTTGGTTGGGGCAGCATCTCTAATGGCCGCGAAGGTTCGTGGGGTTATTCCATCTCTAGTCGATGCGGCCCCAATGCTAATATGGTTAGGAAGTTGATCGATCAGTGCATTGATCGCAACTTGAGCCGCTTTATCCGTTTTCTTACTCTTCAGCTAGGATGACCTAGATTTACTCCCTCCGACAATGCCAACCTCGCCCGTAGGAGTGGACTTCTTCTTGGCCAAGTCTTTGGCTGCTACTTTCTTTAGGCTGCCAGCATGCACGTCGACCTCTTTACTTGAGCCAACATGTTGCTCGCCCATGTTTTGTTTGCTTGAGCCCTCTAAAGGCTCGGTCGTCTTTTTCTTACTTGAGCCATCGTGCTACTTGGGTGCCCTCTGTTCCTGAGCTTCCAGTCAACTCGGGTATTTTCTTTACCGACCCCTTTTAGGGCTCGGAGTAGTGTTTTGAAAATCAAACCAAACTGGATGATTAGACCGGTTCAACCAGGAACAAGTGTCATCTCTGGTCTGGTTTCCCCTAAAAATCAGTATTCTTAATCAAACCGGATGGTGCCGCGGTTGGACCATTGGAATAATGTTGAATCGTAGTCCAGTCACAAGTCAATCCCGCCGGATTCTAACATCGTTCGAGGGAGATAACACCACCATAAGACTTAATGACATCTCCACAAAAAAAACCCAACCATTTTTAGTGGCCTCCATCTAGCCTTTCATCACTCGCTATTCACGTATCGTTCACATAACCGTCGGACTTCCTTCTTGATTCCGATAAATTTTGACGTCGTAAGAACTCCCTAACACCACCATAAGATTCGCCGGCACCTCTACATCAAAAGCCCTATTATTCCAAACTTAGATTGGCCATTGATCACCGTCCACCTATTGTTCACGCAATCGTTGACCTTTCTTTTTAATTCCAGAAAACTCCGGCACCGATCAAACTCCTTGACACCATCATAAGATTCGTCAGAACCTACACATTAAAAGCCCCATGATTCCAAACTTTGATTGGCCGTCGATTGTCACTGTCGTCACCACTCACCAGTCTCTTAGAGCAATATGGGTGTTTTGGATAGATTTCAAACTTTAGGGAGTCATATGTAATTATTTAAGGGTGTTTTTGATGAATTTCAAACATTTAGGGACTAAAATTTAATTTTATAATATACGGTCTAACCGACCGATCCAACTAGTCAAACCGATCAAATCAGAAACTAGACCCTTGAACAAGTCAAGGTCTGGTCCGGTTTTCAGAACACTGGCTCGGAGACATTCTTCCTGCCAACTGCCTTTAAGGTAGTCACGAGCTCTTTCGTGTAAATGAGTGAAACAGATTCGCGTAGCGGAAAAATGACAGAAAATAAAACAAAACGAATCTGATCGTCACATTAACGACCCAAAATCCAGGCAAAGATTATGACATTATAAATAAAAACAGTGTAAAAAAAAATCTGTATGAATCAAAGTCTAACCCATACAAGGATTTGGAATACATTACAAACGTTTGGAGGCTCCTTCAATATCTCTGAATTGATCTCACTCCCAATTAAAAGTAGAATCGCACTCACGTCGTCCACACGAATATAATCCATAGAACTATCAAGGGATTTGCTAGATCCTCTTGATGGCTTCAAGAATCAATGTTTTCAATGAGTCAAGAAGAGAAAGAATATTTTCTCTTCAATCAATGAGTAGGGCGTGAGAGAGAGAGTAAAAAGGGTGCGTAGGGTTTTAATTATTGAATGAATTAATTAATTATCTCTTGTTTTAATTTTTTTAAGTTGCACTTATATAGTGCAACAATTAAAACCCTATTCCACTTAGGAATAACCATGGGCTCCAACCCTAGTTCACCCTTACAACCAAACACCCGCTCTATGGTATTTTTAATTAATTAATTATTATTGTAATTAAAATCAATTAATATGTAATAATATATTAACATTTAATTAATAATAATTCATTTAAATATATGCATAGATATATATAAATATAATCTCACTAATTTAATTTTAATATTAAAATTAAATACAAGCAACAACCTCAGCAAATTTAATTGCACTGTGAGATTACCAAAATACCATTTCATCCTGAAAGACAAAAATACCCTTATCACAAATTGATTCTTAAATTATCTTCTAAGTGTGTGACTCATAGGCTCTTCATCATATCGGTAGTGTGTAGTATTGCGATTAACACCAATTAATCGTCTCACTACACACAAACCAAGATTGGCCCCTAGCAAGGCATCATGGCCACCTGATAGATTCGGATTCAGAGAAATTGCAGCCTGTCAACGATATGGTTACCGTGCAATCAAATCTTTTTATCATTTGTTATCTCAACGAGACTGAGGTACAAAAATAGTGTCAACCTCAGATATCCTCGACATATTTGTATTCGGTTACTGAACCAATGACAAGATTATTAAATTGGATTGAGCAACAACTCAATCCCACTATGGCCACAGATTTAGTGTCATTGTCATTTATTGAATTACCTAGTTAGATAACTTCTCCCGTACCCAAGAGTGATGAATCCTTTGTTGATCCACCATAGTCTCGATACACTTCTCAATGTAGCCAATCACTACCATATTGATAGCTCTTGAATAAAACTACGTTGGGCTAGTGTAAAACTATAACAATTGGTGCACAAAGCGCTCCAGTGATCTCAAGTCTAAGGATTTCATGCACCACCATCCGTTAGAGGATTTATTCCATAGACACTAGGGTTACCATCTATATAGAATCCTCTAGTTGGTGTATCCAGTGAACTTGCCTCTAGCAAGCACCCATGCGTTACACCAGGTTGTCGGCAAACAACCTTGACAAGTGAGATCATTCACTGCCCTTCGACAGGGTCGTTCAACACTATGATAGCCTTACTGTATTATCTGTGTCCTTGGTCAAAATAATACTGGGGCTACAGACGTTTCTAGAATGGCCGTTATAGAAGCTAACCTAGAGAAGATTCAGGCTCTGTTTGATATGAAAAGCCCAACCAACATAAAGTAGGTACAAAGCTTGATAGGGCGTGTGGCCGTACTTGGCAGTTCGTTTCCCAGCCACAGATAGATACTTACCATTTTTGAGACCTTGAAAGGAAAGAAAGATTTCAATTGGATAGAGGAGTGTGAAAGAGCCTTCTAGGAGCTGAAGAAACATCTGAGGACAACCTCCTTTGTGTTCAAAACCATCCAGGGTAAGCCATTGTTATTATACTATCGGTTATCGAAGTCTACTGTCAGCCTGACATCGGCTTACGAAAGAGGAGGATGCAATAGCCGGTATAATATGTGAGCAAAAGACTGCTCGATGTGGAGACGAGATACCTGAAATGGAGAAGCTCGCCTTCACCCTTGTCATCATTGCCGGTTGCTGTAGCCCTATTTCTAGGCACACTCCATCACGTGTTGACCAACTTTCCCCTGAAGAAAATAATGCAAAAGCCCAAGAAATCAGGTAGGTTAATCCAGTAGACAATGTAGATAAGGTAGCACAACATTAAATATATCCCGAGGACAACAATCAAAGTTCAGCCTGGCTCATTTTTATATGTGAATTCTCCTACCAGCCAGAAGGTGAATCAACGCTGAGGGGCAGATACCTCGAGAGAATCAAAGCAAAAAGTCGAAGCTCGACGACTTATGGCAATGGACTTTACATGTGGAGGCTCCTCGAATGAGAAAGAGGCAAAAACAGGGCTCTGCTGAAAGTCCAGAGGGAAAGATCAGAGGTATAGTAAGATTCGGGTTCGCCGCTCAACAACGAGGCTGAGTATGAGGCGTTGCTCGCAAAGGATCTGCCTTGCCAAAGAAATGGGGGTAGAGTCCATTAAGATTTATAGTGCTCACAAAACCGTAGTCCACCAAATTACTAGGGAATACCAAGCAAAAGAAGACAGGGATGGCGAGTCCTACCTCCAAATAGTGGAAACCGAGCTCAAGCAATTCAGATCCTTCATAATTCACCAGATTCCAAGGGAGAAGAACTCGCAAGTAGATTTGATAGCCAGCTTAGCCTCTATAATGAACCAAGGAGAAGGTCAATTTTGCCCCAGTTAAGTTCCTTCCAAAACCAAGCATCTCCGCTTTACAAGGACTAGTTTAACAATGAGTCAGAGATAGAGTTGAAATGGACGTAATCATTGCCTACTAAGGGATGTACACTACAAGAGGAGGAACTGAAGCCAGGACACTTCATACAAAGGTAGCTGGTACACAATCACAATGATAAATTGTACAAACGCGGATTCAATGTACCGTTGCTACCATGTATCGACCATGAAGACGCGGATTATGTTCTGAGGTAGATCCATGAGGGAATTTGTGGAAATCATGCAGGAGGCCGATCCTAGCCTACAAAGTACTTCGCCAAGGGTATTATGGTCGACAATTTTTAACGATGCGAATAGACTACATGCGCATGTGTGATAAGTGGCTAGAGGTTTGCAGATATTCCGCGAGCTCCACCTTAAGAATTGACTACTCCAATAAGCCCCTGGCCTTTCCCTATTTGGGGATTGACCTAATCGGCCCTTTGCCTCAAGGAAAAGGGGCATCAGTTTGCCGGTGGTCGCTGTTAACTACTTCACAAGTGGGCAGAGGGCCAAGCCTTGGCTATGTCACGTCGAACAGTGAGAAGGATTTTGTCTACAAAACATTATTTGTCGATTTGGAATCTACCACAACTCTAATAACCAACACGGAAAATAGTTTGACACTGAAGACCTCAGATCTTTCGCGAACAAATTGACATTAAGAAGAGCTTCGCCGCTGTTTAGGCCTCAAGCCAATGGTCAAGTAGAGGTTGTAAACAAGGTCATCAAAACACTATTAAAAAGAAGCTCAATGCCCTGAAGGGAAGATGGGCTGAAAGAATGCTTGAAGCCTTATGGTTTAAAAAAACAGTAGGAGTCGATAGGTGAGACCTGTTCTCTTTATATACGGGTGTGAAGCAATGGTCTTGCTTGAGGTAGGAATCAGTCATTCTGAAGGGAAGTCTTCAACGAGGAAGTAAATGAAGACCCTCTTGCATGAGGCTAGATCTAATTGAAATGCATCGGGCCAAGTTTCAACTAAGGCTTGCCTATATTTAACACCAAAAAAACAAAAAAAAAAAAGACTTGAAGTGGGCAACCTGGTTCTCAAAAAGGTCATCCAGGGTACCCAAAACTCAAACTTGGGGTACTGGGATCCAAATGGGAATTTCCTTTCAGGATCTTAGAAAAGCTCGCACCAGGATCTTTTCACCTAGAACGCTTCAATGATGAACAATACTGCGAGCCGGAATGCTGAGCATTTGCGAAGGTATACCAATAAGCAACTCAGGTTCTCATGTTTCTCTTTTATCGTTGTAAGTGCTCAAGGCCAAAGCATTGATCAATAAAAGAGGTATTATTCATGATTTTTTTTTGTTCAGTTAATGTTTTTTAGCTGTTAGCATTTATCACTTAAAGATGCGACCTACGTGATGGTATTCAAAAAGAAAACTCGAAGTCAAAGGTCCGAAAAAGGCAGCTTATCTCAAAAAGCCACGCCAAAATTCAACTCTTTAAGGATGAAACATCCTAAATCGATGAAGTTAAACTTGAAAAAATTCAAGAAAAAACACGTCGAAGGAAATCAGCCTTAAGTCGACGTCCAAAACCGAAACGGACAACTAATCTGGAAATCAGAGTTGCTTGTCGCAAAAGATTTCCCCGCACACATCCAAAAAAGCTTTTTAAGAAAGCGAGCTACGCATAACTTAGAGCGAATTCGGATCTTTATTACAAGTCCAACTAGGACGAATGAAATGACTCTGCAGAATATAACAATTTTTGACGTAAGGACATACTGAAGATTTCCTTTCATAATAGAATTCTATTACATTCTAAAAACAAAAAAAAAAAAAACAACAACACAAAAAAAAAAAAAAAAAAAAAAAAAACAACAAACAACAAAAACAAAAAAAAAAAATGATGTTTTAGGCAATTGGGGGAGAGCAACGATCTCTTCACCGACGGGAAGAGACAATTCTGCAATGGAAGGGACAGTAGTAGTTTCTCAAGGTTGGGAGCCTCGCTCGGGAAGTCGGTCAGGAGAGCTAGATCCTTGACTTCCAGCTTGAGCTCGATCTCCTCTTCGCCTCCTCGCTCTTCTAGTCCTCGCCATCATCCTCGGAGTCATCCGAGTACATGTAGGCCATTCCTTACACTTCAACCTTTATCCTCGACTTCCTTCTAACAAGCTCACGGAAGGAAGAGAAGTCGATCAAAGGGTGGGCTCCCATAGCTTATATCAAGGAAGACCGGATGTTTGTTAGGCCCGAGTAGTGATGGCCTTGTTCAGCTTCTCAATTTAAAGTCTGAGTTGCCCGGCCCGATGTGGCCTTCTGTTGACCTTCCACCTCCTTGACAAGGTCGAGCGAGGACTGCATAGATTTGGACTCCCAGTCCAAGGTAGCCTTTTAAATAAAAGAAAGCTCAGAATTTAACTTGTTATTGACACCTCGCTGCTGTGCCAAATTCTTTTGGCTTCTAGTGTCTTAGCTCAGCCTTCGCTCAAGCAGCCTCGCTCGGGTTGAGCTTGTCAAGGAATTCCCTTTCCTTGACCCCAAGGCCGCCATTTCTCCCTTGAGCCATTGAGCTTAGACTGTTTGGCCACATTTTCTTCTCTGCAACCTCGACCCTGGCTAGAGCATCTCTTTCACCATTTCTGCCATTTGCCATCTTTTATGAGTGCCCTCCGAGGTGACATAGCACTCTCATAAAAAAGCATGTTCGCCATGGCAACCTAAAAAGGATAAGAGGAAAGTCTGTAAGAAGCGAGGATAACATGCAAATAAAAGAAAAGAGGAGGAGAACTACCTATCTTCGCCGCATAGCTGCACACCAAGGCCAGCATCTTGGTTGGGGCAGCATCTAATGGCCGCGAAGGTTCGTGGGGTATTCCATCTCTAGTCGATGCGGCCCCAATGCTAATATGGTTAGGAAGTTGAGTGATCAGTGCATTGATCGCAACTTGAGCCGCTTTATCCGTTTTCTTACTCTTCAGCAGGATGACCTAGATTATTTACTCCCTCGACAATGCAACCTCGCCCGTAGGAGTGGACTTCTCTTGGCCAAGTCTTTGGCTGCTACTTTCTTTAGGCTGCCAGCATGCACGTCGACCTCTTTACTTGAGCCAACATGTTGCTCGCCCATGTTTTGTTTGTGAGCCCTCTAAAGGCTCGGTCGTCTTTTTCTTACTTGAGCCATCGTGCTACTGGGTGCCCTCGTTCTGAGCTTCCAGTCAACTCGGGTTTTTTCTTTCCGACCCCTTTTAGGGCTCGGAGTAGTAGTGTTTTGAGTTTGTTTTAGTTTTAAGTTTAATTTTCTCCCATTAATCCAAACAAATTCGATTGCTCCAACTTGAAAATAGTAGAAAACTTAGTGCTTAGCAACCAATCTTAGTGGGAACGATACTCACTCATCACTTTATTACTTTGTGCGACTAGTGCACTTGCTATTTTTGCATGTTGTCGTAAACACGCATCAGAGACGAAACATTAACCTTGTACTGAACGAGGTTCCAGAACGAGCAAGCAAAGGTTGCGAATGCACCCGAGGAGTCCATCTAAACTTTACTGATTGTAGAGATCAGGCCAAACACAGAGCTGTGGAAAGAGCTCCAAAGTGAAGATCACGTAAGTCTGGCCAAGTTTTACCAAATGGCTGTAAAACACCAGCATGTGGAAAGCTTGCTGGTAGCATTGGGTACAAGTTCAGCACGAGGGGTTCCGGACAAGCGACAAAATCAACCATCGGATAAGCGTGGGGGCCAAGACCGCAATGATAGGGACCGCAATAGGTTCCAAAAAAGACAAAGAACAGATAACCGTGGAGACAGGCAGTCCTTCCCACGGTATGCAGAATACACCCCCCTTACTCAAGACATTGACCACATCTATGAAGTCTCCTGTAGGGCGAAGAGACTGCCCACTCCAGAAAGAATGAAGGAGGCTTCGGGCAGAAGAGATTAGCAAAAGTATTGTCGATACCACTGGGATGTTGGGTACAACACAAACGAGTGTCAGGCTTTGAAGGATTCCATCGAATACCTGATAAGAAGGGGCCACCTAAAGGAATTCGTTAAGATGGCATCAGCTCGCGAAAATCCTGGTGATCAAAATAACCAAATCCAGAGCCAGGACCAAAACCAAGCCCAAAACCAAGTCCAACAAGCCCCGCCAAATGCCAACAACGAAGTCTAGGTAGGCATGATCTATAGGGGGCACAACATAGTAGGGAGCTCAAGGCGTGCTCGTGAGCAGTATGCCCAAGAGGCAAGGATAGACTTGGTCCCTTAGATAATGAGTTGTGAATAGAAGCCGCCCAAGCGACCCAACCAAGAGAGCGAGGTAGTAGGGTTCACAATCGAAGAATGCGAAGAATCCCCTCGCCATAATCATGATGTGATTGCAATCGCGGCCAGAATCAGTAATGCCCGAGTACAAAGGGTAATGGTCGATAATGGGAGTGCAACAAACATCATTTTCTTGGGAGCTTTCTGAGGAATGGGATTCACAGAGAGAGACCTAAGGGCATGCCCTTCGTTGCTCTACGAATTTATCGGGGACAGCCTGGTTCCCAAGAGGACGATCGACCTCCTAGTGACTCTAGGGATAAATCCCAAGATCAAGACAGTGATGGCTGAATTCTTAGTGGTAGACTGTCCTACCACGTACAATGTCATCCTCGGAAAGTCGATCTTGGATGACTTGAGTGCAGTCACATCGGTGTGTTGCCAAGCAATGAGGTTTTCGACCCCTAAAGGGGTTGCGACAATCAGGAGCTACAGAAAAGAATCTCGGGAATGTTACAACCGAGACATACATACAGCATAAAAATGGCTACTCTTGAGAACAATGGTTATAGCAGAATCCAAGCCAAACCTCGAGCCATTCGAGGATACTATATATCCTTGCATCCGTAGAGAAGAGCTCACAGTAGGGCCGACAAAAGAGCTGTGAGAAATAAGTGTCAGCGAGGAAGATCTAACTCGCATACTGAAAATCAACAACAATTTGAGCTTAAAAATGGCCGATAATTTGGTGGGGTTCCAGAAGAAAAACCTCGACGTGTTCGCATGGGTGCATGCGGATATGGTGGGGATCAACCCCAAGGTAATGTGCCATAGGTTGAATCTCGACCCTAAAGGTCGACCCATAAGACAGAAAAGAAGGTCTATAGATGCAGAACGCTCACAAGTGCTCAAGGATGAAGTTGACAAACTCCTGAAAATCAACTTCATTAGGTAAGTCAAGTACTTGGACTGGCTCGCCAACCTGGTACTGGTCAAGAAGTTGAATGGCAAGTGGCAGACTTGCATCGACTTCAAGGATCTGAATAAAGCCTGTCCTAAAGATAGGTTTCTGCTACCACATATCGACCAGCTAGTAGTTTCGACAGTTAGAAATGCACTACTTAGCTTCATGGATGCGTACTCGGGATATAACCAAATACTGATGTACCAGCCCGATGAAGAGCACATCTCATTTATTACTGACCATGGAATTTATTGTTACAGGGTTATGCCATTTGGCCTCAAGAATGCTGGGGCGACCTACCAGGGCTTGGTGAACAAGATGTCTGCCGACCAAATCAGCAAGACCATGGAGGTATACATCAATAACATGCTCGTCAAGTCAAAGGTCGCTGAAAGTCACGTTGAGCATCTAGGGGAAATATTTGATATCCTAAAAAAATACCCAATAAAGCTTAACCCCTTAAAATGTGCTTTTGGAGTAGGCTTAGGGAATTTTTGGGCTTCCTTATGAACTAACAGGGTATAGAAGCTAACCTAGAGAAGATTCAGGCTCTGTTTGATATGAAAAGCCCAACCAACATAAAGTAGGTACAAAGCTTGATAGGGCGTGTGGCCGTACTTGGCAGTTCGTTTCCCGAGCCACAGATAGATACTTACCATTTTTTGAGACCTTGAAAGGAAAGAAAGATTTCAATTGGATAGAGGAGTGTGAAAGAGCCTTCTAGGAGCTGAAGAAACATCTAGGACAACCTCCTTTGTTGTCAAACCCCATCCAGGGTAAGCCATTGTTATTATACTTATCGGTATCGAAGTCTACTGTCAGCCTGACATCGGCTTACGAAGAGGGAGGAGTGCAATAGCCGGTATACTATGTGAGCAAAAGACTGCTCGATGTGGAGACGAGATACCCTGAAATGGAGAAGCTCGCCTTCACCCTTGTCATCATTGCCAGGTTGCTGTAGCCCTATTTCTAGGCACACTCCATCCACGTGTTGACCAACTTTCCCCTGAAGAAAATAATGCAAAAGCCCAAGAAATCAGGTAGGTTAATCCAGTAGACAATGTAGATAAGGTAGCACAACATTAAATATATCCCGAGGACAACAATCAAAGTTCAAGCCTTGGCTCATTTTATATGTGAATTCTCCTACCAGCCAGAAGGTGAATCAAGCCTGCTAGGGGCAGATACCTCGAGAGAAATCAAGCAACAAAAGTCGAAGCTCGACGACTTATGGCAATGGACTTTACATGTGGATGGCTCCTCGAATGAGAAAGAGGCAAAAACAGGGCTCTTGCTTGAAAGTCCAGAGGGAAAGATCAGAGTTATAGTAAGATTCGGGTTCGCCGCCTCCAACAACGAGGCTGAGTATGAGGCGTTGCTCGCAAGGATCTGCCTTGCCAAAGAAATGGGGGTAGAGTCCATTAAGATTTATAGTGCTCACAACTCGTAGTCCACCAAATTACTAGGGAATACCAAGCAAAAGAAGACAGGATGGCGTCCTACCTCCAACTAGTGGAAACCGAGCTCAAGCAATTCAGATCCTTCATAATTCACCAGATTCCAAGGGAGAAGAACTCGCAAGTAGATTTGATAGCCAGCTTAGCCTCTATAATGAACCAGGAGAAGGTCAATTTTGCCCCAGTTAAGTTCCTTCCAAAACCAAGCATCTCCGCTTTACAAGGACTAGTTTTAACAATGAGTCAGAGATAGAGTTGAATGGACGTAATCATTGCCTACTAAGGGATGGTACACTACCAGAGGAGAGAACTGAAGCCAGGACACTTCATACAAAGGTAGCCTGGTACACACTCATCAATGATAAATTGTACAAACGCGGATTCAATGTACCGTTGCTACCATGTATCGACCATGAAGACGCGGATTATGTTCTGAGGTAGATCCATGAGGGAATTTGTGGAAATCATGCAGGAGGCCGATCTCTAGCCTACAAAGTACTTCGCCAAGGGTATTATTGGTCGACAATTTTTAACGATGCGATAGACTACATGCGCATGTGTGATAAGTGCTAGAGGTTTGCAGATATTCCGCGAGCTCCACCTTAAGAATTGACTACTCCAATAAGCCCCTGGCCTTTCCCTATTTGGGGCATTGACCTAATCGGCCCTTTGCCTCAAGGAAAATGGGGCATCAAGTTTGCGGTGGTCGCTGTTAACTACTTCACCAAGTGGGCAGAGGCCAAGCCCTTGGCTATCGTCACGTCGAACAAGCTGAAGGATTTTGTCTACAAAACCATTATTTGTCGATTTGGAATCTACCACACTCTAATAACCAACAACGGAAAATAGTTTGACACTGAAGACCTCAGATCTTTCTGCGAACAACTTGACATTAAGAAGAGCTTCGCCGCTGTTTATCGGCCTCAAGCCAATGGTCAAGTAGAGGTTGTAAACAAGGTCATCAAACACACTATTAAAAAGAAGCTCAATGCCCTGAAGGGAAGATGGGCTGAAGAATTGCTTGAAGCCTTATGGTTCTACAAAAAAACAGTCAGGAGTTCGATAGGTGAGACCCTGTTCTCTTTATCATACGGGTGTGAAGCAATGGTCTTGCTTGAGGTAGGAATCAGTTCATTCTGAAGGGAAGTCTTCAACGAGGAAGTAAATGAAGACCTACTTCGCATGAGGCTAGATCTAATTGAAATGCATCGGGCCAAGTCTCAACTAAGGCTTGCCTCATATTTCAACACCAAAAAAAAAAAAAAAAAAAAGACTTGAAGTGGGCAACCTGGTTCTCAAAAAGGTCATCCAGGGTACCCAAAACTCAAACTTGGGGTACTGGGATCCAAATGGGAATTTCCTTTCAGGACTTAGAAAAGCTCGCACCAGGATCTTTTCACCTAGAACGCTTCAATGATGAACAAATACTGCGAGCGGAATGCTGAGCATTTGCGAAGGTATACCAATAAGCAACTCAGGTCTCATGTTTCTCTTTTATCGTTGTAAGTGCTCAAGGCCAAAGCATTGATCAATAAAAGAGGTATTATTCATGATTTTTTTTTGTTCAGTGTAATGTTTTTTTAGCTGTTAGCATTTATCACTTAAAGAATGCGACCTACGTGATGGTATTCCAAAAAGAAAACTCGAAGTCAAAGGTCCGAAAAAGGCAGCTTATCTCAAAAAGCCACGCCAAAATTCAACTCTTTAAGGATGAAACATCCTAAATCGAATGAAGTTAAACTTGAAAAAATTCAAGAAAAAACACGTCGAAGGAAATCAGCCTAAGTCGACGTCCAAAACTCGAAACGGACAACTAATCTGAAATCAGAGTTGCTTGTCGCAAAAGATTTCCCCGCACACATCCAAAAAGCTTTTTAAGAAGCGAGCTACGCATAACTTAGAGCGAATTCGGATCTTTATTACAAGTCCAACTAGGAAGAATGAAATGACTCTGCAGGAATATAACAATTTTTGACGATAAGGACATACTGAAGATTTCCTTTCATAATAGAATTCTATTACATTCTAAAAACAAAAAAAAAAAAAACAACAACACAAAAAAAAAAAAAAAAAAAAAAAAAACAACAAACAACAAAAACAAAAAAAAAAAATGATGTTTTAGGCAATTGGGGGAGAGCAACGATCTCTTCACCGACGGGAAGAGACAATTCTGCAATGGAAGGGACAGTAGTAGTTTCTCAAGGTTGGAGCCTCGCTCGGGAAGTCGGTCAGGAGAGCTAGATCCTTGACTTCCAGCTTGAGCTCGATCTCCTCTTCGCCTTCCTCGACTCTCTAGTCCTCGCCATCATCCTCGGAGTCATCGAGTACATGTAGGCCATTCCTTACACTTCAACCTTTATCCTCGACTTCCTTCTAACAAGCTCACGGAAGGAAGAGAAGTCGATCAAAGGGTGGGCTCCCAAGCTTATATCAAGGAAGACCGGATGTTTGTTAGGCCCGAGTAGTGATGGCCTTGTTCAGCTTCTCATTTAAAGTCTGAGTTGCCCGGCCCGCATGTGGCCTTCTGTTGACCTTCCACCTCCTTGACAAGGTCGAGCGAGGACTGCATAGATTTGGACTCCCAGTCCAAGGTAGCCTTTTAAATAAAAGAAAGCTCAGAATTTAACTTGTTATTGAACCTCGCTGCTGTGCCAAATTCTTTTGGCTTCTAGTGTCTTAGCTCAGCCTTCGCTCAAGCAGCCTCGCTCGGGTTGAGCTTGTCAAGGAATTCCCTTTCCTTGACCCCAAGGCCGCCATTTCTCCCTTGAGCCATTGAGCTTAGACTGTTTGGCCCATTTTCTTCTCTGCAACCTCGACCCTGGCTAGAGCATCTCTTTCACCATTTCTGCCATTTGCCATCTTTTATGAGTGCCCTCCGAGGTGACATAGCACTCTCATAAAAAAGCATGTTCGCCTGGCAACCTAAAAAGGATAAGATGGAAAGTCTGTAAGAAGCGAGGATAACATGCAAATAAAAGAAAAGAGGAGGAGAACTACCAGTCTTCGCCGCATAGCTGCACACCAAGGCCAGCATCTTGGTTGGGGCAGCATCTCTAATGGCCGCGAAGGTTCGTGGGGTTATTCCATCTCTAGTCGATGCGGCCCCAATGCTAATATGGTTAGGAAGTTGAGCATCAGTGCATTGATCGCAACTTGAGCCGCTTTATCCGTTTTCTTACTCTTCAGCTAGGATGACCTAGAATTACTCCCTCCGACAATGCCAACCTCGCCCGTAGGAGGGACTTCTCTTGGCCAAGTCTTTGGCTGCTACTTTCTTTAGGCTGCCAGCATGCACGTCGACCTCTTTACTTGAGCCAACATGTTGCTCGCCCATGTTTTGTTTGCTGAGCCCTCTAAAGGCTCGGTCGTCTTTTTCTTACTGAGCCATCGTGCTACTGGGTGCCCTCGTTCCTGAGCTTCCAGTCAACTCGGGTATTTTCTTTACCGACCCCTTTTAGGGCTCGGAGAGTAGTGTTTTGAAAATCAAACCAAACTGGATGATTAGACCGGTTCAACCAGGAACAAGTGTCATCTCTGGTCTGGGTCCCATAAAAATCAGTATTCTTAATCAAACCGGATGGTGCCGCGGTTGGACCATTGGAATAATGTTGAATCGTAGTCCAGTACAAGTCAATCGCCGGATTCTAACATCGTTCGAGGGAGATAAACACACCATAAGACTTAATGACATCCACAAAAAAAACCCAACCATTTTTAGTGGCCTCCATCTAGCCTTTCATCACTCGCTATTCACGTATCGTTCACAATAACCGTCGGACTCTTCTTGATTCCGATAAATTTTGACGTCGTAAGAACTCCCTAACACCACCATAAGATTCGCGGCACCTCTACATCAAAAGCCCTATTATTCCAAACTTAGATTGGCCATTGATCAACGTCCACCTATTGTTCACGCAATCGTTGACCTTTCTTTTTAATTCCAGAAAACTCCGGCACCGATCAAAACTCCTTGACACCATCATAAGATTCGTCAGAACCTACACATTAAAAGCCCCATGATTCCAAACTTGATTGGCCGTCGATTGTCACTGTGTCACCACTCACCAGTCTCTAGAGCAATATGGGTGTTTTGGATAGATTTCAAACTTTGGGAGTCATATGTAATTATTTAGGGTGTGTTTTGATGAATTTCAAACATTTAGGGACTAAAATTTAATTTTATAATATACGGCTAACGACCGATCCAACTAGTCAAACCGATCAAATCAGAAACTAGACCTTGAACAAGCAAGGTCTGGTCCGGTTTTCAGAAACACTGGCTCGGAGACATTCTTCCTGCAACTGCCTTAAGGTAGTCACGAGCTCTTTCGTGTAAATGAGTGAAACGATTCGCGTAGCGGAAAAATGACAGAAAATAAAACAAAACGAATCTGATCGTCACATTAAAGACCAAAATCCAGGCAAAGAATGACATTATAAATAAAACAGTGTTAAAAAAAAATCTGTATGAATCAAAGTCTAACCCATACAAGGATTTGGAATACATTACAAACGTTGGAGGCTCCTTCAATATCTCTGAATTGATCTCACTCCCAATTAAAGTAGAATCGCACTCACGGCGTCCACCGAATATAATCCATAGAACTATCAAGGGATTTGCTAGATCCTCTTGATGGCTTCAAGAATCAATGTTTCAATGAGTCAAGAAGAGAAAGAATATTTTCTCTTCAATCAATGAGTAGGGGTGAGGAGAGAGAGTAAAAAGGGTGCGTAGGGTTTTAATTATTGAATGAATTAATTATTATCTCTTGTTTAATTTTTTAAGTTGCACTTATATAGTGCAACAATTAAAACCTATTCCACTTAGGAATAACCATGGGCTCCAACCCTAGTTCACCCTTACAACCAAACACCCGCTTATGGTATTTTAATAATTAATTATTATTGTAATTAATAAATATTGTAATAAATATTAACATTAATAATAATAATTCATTTAAATATGCATAGATATATATAAATATAATCTCACTAATTTAATTTTAATATAAATTAAATACAAGCAACAACCTCAGCAAATTTAATTGCACTGTGAGATTACCAAAATACCATTCATCCTGAAAGACAAAAATACCCTTATCACAAATTGATTCTTAAATTATCTTCTAAGTGTGTGACTCATAGGCTCTTCATCATATCGGTAGTGTGTAGTATTGCGATTAACACCAATTAATCGTCTCACTACACACAAACCAAGATTGGCCCCTAGCAAGGCATCATGGCCACCTGATAGATTCGGATTCAGAGAAATTGCAGCCTGTCAACGATATGGTTACCGTGCAACAAATTTTTTATCATTGTTATCTCAACGAGACTGAGGTACAAAAATAGTGTCAACCTCAGATATCCCGACATATTTGGATTCGGTTACTGAACCAATGACAAGATTATTAAATTGGATTGAGCAACAACTCAATCCCACTATGGCCACAGATTTAGTGTCATTGTCATTTATTGAATTACCTAGTTAGATAACTTCTCCCGTACCCAAGAGTGATGAATCCTTTGTGATCCACCATAGTCTCGATCACTTCTCAATGTAGCCAATCACTACCAATTGATAGCTCTTGAATAAAACTACGTTGGGCTAGTGTAAAACTATACAATTGGTGCACAAAGCGCCCAGTGATCTCAAGTCTAAGGATTTCATGCACCACCATCCGTTAGAGGATTTATTCCATAGACACTAGGGTTACCATCTATATAGAATCCTCTAGTTGGTGTATCCAGTGAACTTGCCTCAGCAAGCACCCATGCGTTACACCAGGTTGTCGGCAACAACCTGGACAAGTGAGATCATTCACTGCCCTTCGACAGGGTCGTTCAACACTATGATAGCCTTACTGTATTATCTGTGTCCTTGGTCAAAATAATACTGGGGCTACAGACGTTTCTAGAATGGCCACCATATGTGATCATAGGGTTCTCACTATCAAGATTTGAAGCACTTGATACCCTCGTCACGGTTCTACCATCCTAAGGACATATATCATTACATATAACTATGATTTACATGATATAGAAGAATATGCCTTTTATTGATAAATAAACATTTATTATAGAGTCAATTTTAGAATAATAGATTGGCTCTTGGCACCTACTCTAGCAATCCCCCACTTACACTATAGCCAATCATTCATGTATTTAATACCAAATGACCTTAAGTGTTTTTCATGCTTCTACTACGACAAAGGCTTCGTCAGTGGATCGGCGAGATTGTCATCAGTATGCACTTTACTGATATGTACATCTTTCCTCTCAACCATTTCTCTGATGAGATGAAAACATCTGATTATGTGTTTGGACTTTTGGTGAGACTGTGGTTCCTTTGCTTGATCAATTGCTCCATTGTTGTCACAATAGATATCTATCAGATCAACAATCGTGGAAACCACACCAAGTTCGGTGACGAACTTCTTAATCTAGACTACCTCCTTGGCCGCATCGGATAATGCAATATACTCAACCTCCATTGTAGAGTCTGCTATAGTGCTTTGCTTGGAGCTCTTCCAGCTCACTGCACCCCTATTGTGACAAAATACAAACCCTGATTACAATTGATAATCATCTTTATTCGTTTGGAAACTAGCATCACTGTATCCTCTTACAGTGAGCTCATCTTCCCCTCCATAAACCAAGAACATGTCCTTAGTCCTCTTCAGGTACATAAGGATGTTTTTGATAGCTATCTAGTGATGCTCAGTTGGATCTGATTGATATTTACTGTAAGTGCTTAACGCATATGGGACATCAATCTGAGTACACAACATGACATACATGATGGATCCAATTGCTGACACATATGGGATCCTCTTCAGTCTATCTCTCTCATCATGTGTTTTAGGACACATATCCTTAGATAGATAAACACCATGTGACATCGGAATAAATCCCTTCTTGGATTCTTCCATACTGAATCTCTTTAGTACCTTGTCAACGTATGTACTCTGACTTAGGCCAAGCAACCTACGTGATCTATCTCGGTAGATTTTTATTTTGAGGATGTAGGTTGTTTCTCCTAAGTCCTTTATAGAGAAATACTTGGATAACCAAGTCTTTACCGACTGCATGTTCGGTATGTCATTCTCGATCAAAAGTATGTCATCGACATACAACACTAGGAATGTCACTGTGCTCACACTCACTTTCTTTGTAAACACAGGGCTCATCTTTGTTCTTGATAAAATCTAATTCTTTTACGGCTTCATCGAAATGAATGTTCCAACTCCTTGAAGCTTGCTTAAGTCCATAAATGGATCTCTATAACTTGCATACCTTCTCAGCTTGCCCATCAAGAACGAAACCATTGGGTTGTGTCATACACATATCCTCTTCAAGGTTTTCGTTCAGGAAAGCTGTTTTGACATCCATCTACCAAATTTCATAGTCATGATATGCAGCAATCGCAAGCATAATCCGGATGGATTTGATCATGGCAACCGACGAAAAGGTTTCTTCATAGTCAATACCATGAATTTGTTTGAAACCTTTGGCAACCAATCGTGTCTTATAAGTGTGCACCTTGCCATCCATGTCAATCTTCTTCTTGAAGACCCATTTGCACCCTATGGGTTTTACCCCTTCAGGTGGTTCCACCAGAGACCATACTTGGTTCTGGTACATGGAGTCCATCTCAGATTTCATGGCTTCAAGCCATTTAACAGAATCTGGATCCGATATAGTGTCTTCGTAGGTTCTGGGTTCATCGTCTTGGTAGACTAGTACGTCACCATGTTGAGTCACGAGATAACCATATCTCTTTGGCTCATGACGTACTCTCCCAAACCTATGTAGCTCCTATGCTACTTGAGGTGGTTCACTTTGATCCACACATTGTGAAGTGACCTCCTCACGATGTTCAACCACCTCTTGCGGCACATCTTTCCGTCCTTGGTCTAATGTATCTTGTAGTTCTAGAACTTCATCGAGTTCTACTTTTCTCTCACTAGTACTTCTTAGGAAAAATTCCTTTTCTAGGAAGACACCAGTACGAGCGACAAAAATTTTACGCTCTTCTGGCTGGTAGAAATAGTACCCTTTGATCTCCTTAGGATACCCCACAAAAATGCATCTCTTAGATTTTGGGCCCAGCTTGTTTGAAGTCGATTTCTTGACATAAGCTTCACAACCCTAAATCCTTAGATAAGACAAGTTGGGCTTTCGCCCACTCCATATTTCATATGGAGTCTTATCTACAAACTTTGACGGCACACAGTTCAATACGTGAGTCGCAACCTCTAGGGCATAACCCCAGAATGATACAGGCAGATTACAAAAAACTCATCATGGACTTGACCATATCAAGTAAGGTCCTATTCCTCCTTTCAGACACTCCATTGTGCTGGGGCGTATACGGAGGGGTGAGTTGCAATACTATTCCACACTCCTTCAGGTATTCAGAAAACCCTGAGCTCAAGTATTCACCTCCTCGATCCGACCAAAGAGCCTTAATACTTTTGCCCAACATATTTATTACTTCATTCCTGAATTCTTTGAACTTATCAAAGGCTTCAGATTTATGTCTTATGAGGTAGACATAACCATATCTACTGAAATTATCAGTAAATGTGATGAAGTAGGAATATCCACCTCTGGCTTCAACTGTTAGTGGACCACATACATCACTATGGATGATGCCTAATAGTTTGGAACCTTTTTCACTTAGTCCTGTGAAAGGTGACTTGGTCATCTTGCCAAAAAGGCGTGACTCGCATACCTCAAATGACTAGAAGTCAAAAGGGTCCAAAACTCCATTTCTTTGAAGTTTTGCAATACATGTCTGATTAACATGACCTAATCTACAATGCCAGAGGTATGTATAGTTTTGATCGCTATGTTTAGCTTTCTTAGTTTCAATGTTTAGAATATTCTTATTGTTTAAATCAAGAACATATAATCCATTTTATAACCTTGCAATTCCAAATATAATACAATTCAAACTAAAGGATAACAATCCATTAGAAATTTCAAAACGGTATCCTATATTATCCAAAGCAGATACTGAAATAATGTTTCTAGAAATTACAGGTACATAATAACAATCTTTGAGTTCTAATAATAAGCCCGTAGGCAAAGATAAACAATAAGTCCCTACAGCTAATGCAGCCACATGTGCTCCATTTCTAACTCGTAGGACCACTTCTCTTTTGGCGAGCAATCTACTATGCCTTAGTCCTTGAAGTTGAAGCGTCTGACTTCTTCTTGTTCATGAGGAAAGCCTTGCAGTGTTTCCTCCAATGGCCAGGCTTGCCACAATATAAGCAAACTACCTTTCCACCTTTCCCAATGCCACCCTCAGGATTGAGAGCATCATGTCCTTTGGGCTTGGCCTTGGCCTTGGGGTTGGCCTTGGCCTTTCCCTTGCCCTTACCCTTTCCTTTACTGGCAGCAACTAGTAAAATAAGCTTGGACTTTTTCATGTCCTGCTCTGTAGTCCTCAGCATGTTCAGAAGCTCTAACAGAGGTTTCATCATGGTGTTCATATTGAAGTTCATTATGAACGATGAAAAAGTATCAAGTAAGGATTGCAAAATTAAATCCACTTGTAATTCTGCATCCAACCCAAATCCCAAAGTCTCAAGCCTCTCTATGTACCCAATCATCTTGAGCACATGAGGACCAACTTGGGCTCCCTCAGTCATGTGACTTCTAAACAATGCACTCGACACCTTGTACCTCTCATGTCGAGCGTTTCCTTCAAAAAGCTCCTTGAGGTACAAAATTATGGCAGTAGCGTCTATATTCTCATGCTGCTTTTGTAGCTCAGATGTCATCGATGTTAACATAAGGCATTGAACAATGTTTTCATCATCAAGGAACCTTTGGTAAGCTTCATTTATCTCTTGAGTGCATCAAGATCAAGCTCAGCCAAATAAGGCTTGTCAAGGATATATAATTTCTTTTCAGACTTAAGTACAATCAGAAGATTTCGATATCAGTTTAAGAAATTAGATCCATCCAACCATTTTCTTTCTCGATTATCGATCGTAGGTTGATATTGCTTATTTTAAATAAATCTACAATAGAGAAAAGTAAAGTTATTATCATGTTTATTTTCATTATTTAATAAGGCCTTTTATTAAATAATCGCTGCCACCATTTTCCTCAAGCCAATAGCCCTCACTATTAACTTGGGAAAGCCCGTTGGCTTTCCTAGTGGATTGAGATCCCATCTAGCCCATTTCAAACCTTCGCTTTGACGAACAAGCCAAAATGGGTTGATTAGACAGGCTAACAAACTTAATCCACACCAGTTGATAGCTCTCACTACCAACCTCAAATGTGAAGCAACCCAACAAGCAAATCACACAATCCAACGGCCTAGCCGCCATCCTCAAGTGTGATTCCCAGTATTAGTAGAGTGGACACTACATGTCGCCACGTACACAGAACATGTGTACTACTCTACTATGCCTATGACGTGTTTATCAAGCTTCGCTTTGGCGAACAAGCAAAACTGTCATTTTAAGTCGTCCCATCACTATTAAGGAAAACTCCAATGAATTTTAACCTCCCACTGGTAGAAGTGTACCATTTGTTTTGGTGAACAAGGTTCCGACGAACAGTGGTTTGATTAAAACCATTGTGATGGAAGGCATACGTGACTTCATATACTTAAGTTGAGGGTTTTTATTTAATGTCTCACCAGATTATTATCTTTGTTAGAATGTCATTATTTGACATGTTATTAAACATTCAACCTTAGCATGCATTCTAAACAAAATAAAACGTGCCGGTACATGGCCCACTAAAACCGATTTCCTCAAGCCTAGAGGAATCGGTGGGTCAACCTAAGGGTTTAAAAGTAAATCTCGGGTCTTCAAGTTATTCCTCTTCATAGCTCCTTCATTTCTTCTTCACGATCACTACAAAGTATTTTATAATAAAACCCTATTCTAATTTACATCGATAAAATAGAAACCTCGCGTTACATACGAGGGGAGTGAGATGAGAAGAAGAAATACATGGAGATATAAGAGACAGAGGCAGGACACGCAAGTCCTATTTCTTTATAAAATTACAAGCAAACCCAAAATTACAAAAACATACCAAAAGTCTAAGCCTCATGTACTGGGCACCATGCAATTTCAAACAAGAACATTGCATACATCCAAAAATTAACATTTTGAATTTGGGTGGGTGGAATTATTAAATTACCCTTCTTATATGTACATAATTATTATTGGCTTTATAGGTTCAAAAAATGCAATTTGGTCCCCTGTCGAAAAACAAAAAAGCAAAACAAAACAGTAACTTTCTTGCCGTAGCAAATAAATTATTCGCCCTGGCGAAGCTCATACACATGGTCGCTGCGGTGAAGTTTTATTTCGCCGCGGCAAATGCCATAAACTTCCAGAATACACAAAAACGTTCCAGAGAGTTTCATGCCGCGGCGAGATCTACTTTTTCAGCAAGTCACCACGGTGAAGGTTTATTTCACCGTGGCCAAATTCACGTTTTGCCTCTCGCCACAGCAAAGTGTTATTTCGCCATGGCTAACGCCGCAAAATAGTGAATCGCACAGTACGCCCTTTTGCAGTTTCTCACATAACGACATGGATCCAAATCGGATTGAATGCACAAGCATTCGACCAGGACACCAACCAACCAATAAATCATTCATCAACACATTATTTAATCAATTGATTAACCAAATCATGCAATGAAAGCAGATTTTATAGATTTAAAAAACAAAACGTTTACACTAACATGTTATCAAACAAGCCACATGTTATCAGACAACATCAAAAACATTATAATCAATTACTCGAGGCTTTGATACCACTGTAACTGAGTGAAACAGATTTGCACAGCGAAAAAAGGCAGAAAATAAAACAAAACGAATCTAGTCATCACATTAAAGACCCAAAATCTAGTCAAAGATTATAATGTTATAAATAAAAATAGTGTAAACAAAAATCTGTATGAAACAAAGTCTAACCCATACAAGGATTCGGAATACATTACCAACGTTTGGAGGCTCCTTCAATATCTCTGAATTGATCTCGCTCCCGATTCAAAGTAGAATCGCACTCATGTTGTCCACAGGAAGATAATCCGTAGAACTATCAAGAGATTTGCTAGATCCTCTTGATGGCTTCAAGAATCAATGTTTTCAATGAGTCAAGAAGAGAAAGAATATTTTCTCTTCAATCAATGAGTGGGGCATGAGAGAGAGAGTAAAAAAGGTGGCTAGAGTTTTAATTATTGAATGAATTAATTAATTATCTCTTGTTTTAATTTTGTTAAGTTGCACTTATATAGTACAAAAATTAAAACCCTATTCCACTTAGGAATAACCATGGGCTCCAACCCTAGTTCACCCTTGCAACCAAACACCCCCTTTGTGGTATTTTTAATTAATTAATTATTATTACAATTAAAATCAATTAATATATAATAATATATTAACATTTGACTAATAATAATTCATTTAAATATATGCATAGATCTATTTAAATATAATCTCACTAATTTAATTTTAATATTAAAATTAAATACAGGGAACAATCTCAGCAAATTTAATTGCACTGTGAGATTACCAAACTACCATTTCATCCTGAAAGACGAAAATACCCTTCTCACAAATTGATTCTTAAATTATCTTCTAAGTGTGTGACCCGTAGGCTCCTCATCATATCGGTAGTGTGTAGTATCGCGATTAACACCAATTAATCGTCTCACTACACACAAACGAAGATTGGCCCCTGACAAGGCATCATGGCCACCTGATAAATTCGGATTCAGCGAAACTGTAGCCTGCCAACGATATGGTTACCGTGCAATCAAATCATTTCATCATCTATTATCTCAGCGAGACTGAGGTACAAAAATAGTGTCAACCTTAGATATCCTCGACATGTTTGTAATCGGTTACTGAACCAATGACAGGAATATTAATTTGGATTGAGCAACAACTCAATCCCACTATGGCCACAAATTTAGTGTCATTGCCATTTACTGAATTACCCAGTGAGATAACTTCTCCCGTACCCAGGAGTGATGAATCCTTTGTCGATCCACCATAGTCTCGATACACTTCTCAATGTAGCTAATCACTACCATATTGATAGCTCTTGAATAGAACTACGTTGGGCTAGTGTAAAACTACACCAATTGGTGCACAAGGCGCTCCAGTGATCTCAAGTCTAAGGATCACATGCACCACCATTCGTTAAATGATTTATTCCATAGACACTAGGGTTACCATCGATATGGAATCCTCTAGTAGGTGTATCCAATGAACTTGCCTCTAGCAAGCACCCATGCATTGCACCAGGTTGTCGACAAACAACCTTGACAAGTGAGATCAGTCATTGCCTTTCGACTGGGTCGTTCAACACTATGATAGCCTTACTGTATTATCTGTGTCCTTGGTCAAAATAATACTGGGGCTACAGACGTTTCTAGAATGGCCACCATATGTGATCATAGGGTTCTCACAATCAAGATTTGAAACACTTGATACCCTCGTCACGGTTCTACCATCCTAAGGATATATTGTTAGGAAACAACCCGTTAACGCAGCGGAAAACAAAACAATAATTTCTAGGATCATTCCCATTGAGCCAAGATCAAGGTACAAATTTTTACAGTTTATATAAATACAAGAATCTGTAAAAAAATAATCTGAGTTTAGATTCATACCCACGTTGGAGGCTCCTCTAATATTGTCTCTGAACGTGTTTGCTACCAATCCAAGTGTAGGATTGAACCCATGAAGTCCACACAAAGACAATCACAAGGAACCAATGAGGGATTTGCTAGATCCTCCTTGGCCTTAAGAAATCAAGAAGAAGAAAAGAGAAATATTTGATTTTCAATCAAACAGTGAAAGTGGCGTGGGAGAGTGTGTGTAGGCTGCTCTGTGTGTGTGTGTGTTTTTTTTTTTTTCAATTAAAAATTCTCACCCAATTACACACGCACACTTTTCTTTTATAGGCAAACTAAGTTGCCATATTCCCATATGGAATAGGCTTGGGCTCCAACCCAAACATCCCATGTTACCAAACACTCCCATTTAGATATTTTATTTATTTCATCATTATCTCAATTAAAATCAATTAATATTTAATTAACATTTAACAATAATGATGATTTAATTAAATATGTGCGAACACATATTTAAACGTAATTTCACTTATTTAATTTTTTCTAACAAATTAAATAAAGGCTACGACCCTAGCAAATTTAATTGCATTGTAAAATTACCAAAATACCCTTTCACCTAAAAAGACGAAAACGCCCTTCTTTCTTCTTGGCTCTTAAATTATCTTCTATGTGTGTGACCCATAGGCTCCTCATCATACTGGCAGTATATAGTATTGCGATTAACACCAATTAATCGTCTCACTAATACACACACCAAGATTGGCCCCTAGCAAGGCATCATGGCCACCCGATAGATTCGGATTCAGCAAAGTAACTACCTGTCAACGATATGGTTATCGTACAATTCGATCCTTTCATCATCCATTATCTCGACGAGATGAAGGCATAGAAATAATGTCAACCTTCGGTTACTCTCGATATTATGTATTCAGTTTCTGGACCAATGACCCGTATTATAAACTGGATAGAGCAACAACTCAATCCCATTGTGGCCATAGTTTTAATGTCATTGCCATTTACTGAATTGCACCGTGAGATAACTTCTCTCATACCCAGGAGTAATGAATCCTCTGTCAATCCACCATAGTCTTGATACACTCTTTGATGCAGCCAATCACCACTATATTGACAGCTCTGAAAAGAACTGCATTAGGCTAGTGTCAAACTACACCAATTGGTGCACAAGGCGCTCTGGTGATCTCAAGTCTAAGGATCACATGCACCACCATTCCTTAGAGGATTTGTTCCATAGACACTAGGGTTACCATTCATATGGAATCCTCTGATGGGTCAGTCCAGTGAACTTGTTACAGTGCATTCGCCTACAACAAGCACCCATGGTTGGACCAGGTTGTCACCAAACAACCTTGACAAGTGAGATCAGTCACTGCCTTTCGACAGGGTCGTTCAACACTATGATAACTTTACCGTATTATCTGTGCCCTTACTTCAAAATAATACTGGGGCTACGGATGTTTCTAGAATGGCCACCATACGTGCTCATAGGGTTCTCACTATCAAGATTTGAAACACTTGATACCCTCGTCACGGTTCTACCATTCTAAGGACATATATCAATACATATTGCAATAATAATGATTTACGCGATATAAAATAAAATGCCTTTTATTGATTAATGAACATTATTACAAAGAGTCAATTCTACAATAATTGATTGGCTCTAGGGCATCTACTCTAACACATATATCATTACATATAACTATGATTTTACACGATATAGAAGAATATGCCTTTTATTGATAAATAAACATTTATTATAGAGTCAATTTTACAGTAATAGATTGGCTCTAGGGCACCTACTCTAACATTTCGTGCTTAGGCCTTCCCCAAGTCGTCGCCGCTATGTTTCACGCCGGCAACGTCAGTGGGCTGCTTCGTCGCCAAAGCAATCGATGTTTTCTTGGCAACCGCCAAAGCTACCATCTTTTTTTTGAGGCCATTTAGTTTCTCGGCCCACATCTCTGCAAAAAAGTAACAAATAGTGAGCAACTTATCCGCGCGGAAAAAAAGTGCAAGTAAATGATAACTTAAACATACCTCCAAAATCGTAGGAAATCTAGTATCGTCCTGACAGAAGTCGTATGCTCGTAGGTGAGGGAGCATAATGATCACGGCAAAGAGATAGTTCTGTTAGATGTTAACTGCAAAACAAAGCAACTCAATTAGCTAGAACACAAAGCTCGAAAGCGATCCTCACACGCACGAGAAATCAGAGTCTTACTCGCTTTCGAAGCGAAGGCGTCGGCCTCCCGGGCTTCGTAGAAGAAAAATTACGAGTCCAGTGCAAGACTTTCTTTGGGACATCGACTAGCCCGTTGAAACGTACCTTCCTCGCCTCGGAAAGGTAGTATGTCTAATCTTGCCCTTTCTTGAGCCTATACAGATAGACGAGCTCCTCGACGGATGGCTCACCTAATTTAAGGATCATATACGCTATGTACAGAGCAATGATAATTACATACGAATTTTCAAACAATTGGAGAGGAACGATGTCGAACCGCTTCAGCATGTTGTCAATAAAACGATGAGGGGGAATTGATACCCCGCATCTTAGGAGGGTCTCAGAGATCGCCACCTATCCAGGCAAGGGATTATTTCGAGAAAAGTCCCCCAGGTTATCGAATTAAGTTGTGACGCATAGACCTCTCTTATGCGCTCTAGATCCCTGACAGTAATCGAGGATTGTGGCTCTCTTCGCAGCCTATGGACTTGGGACCGCTTGGATTGAGCCAATTATATTGAGGCACAGTCGAAAGGGTCTGCCACATTAGGGTTTGAGCTTCTCGCGATGATTTGCTCGGAAACCTCAGGAGTTGAATCCCCAATGACTGTTGAGCCCGCGGGCGAATCGAACATGCTATCGATTGTGTGACTATTGGAAGAAGACATGATTATAGCTCGCTTCTAGGTACCTAAAACAGAAGTGAACATGTGTCAGAGCTCGAAAAACTCGGCAATCACCTCACACTTGCTTTCAGTTCAGGCACCCAAGATAGCTTGCGCCACACAACGAACGCACGTGACTTACTCGTGGTTTCGACGGCCACCGCGTTAAGCCCTCCTTAAACCTAGGACTGCTAGGGATGCATTCAAAAACCCTGCTAAAGCCCTTAGGCATTCAATGTGGCCACGACAATGGCCACCCTTTGACGCGAAAATTGGAAAAACAGATAAAGAAAGGGAAAAGAACCTTACCAGAATAAAAGAAGTATAGAAACTCGTCGGAAAGAGCATCGTGACGAAGCCTCCGACTACGAAGCAGCAACGAAGTGAACAAAGGCGTCAGAAAAATTTCATGGATTGAATGAGCACTCTAACGACTTCGCCACCTTTTATAGTGGTTTGCATGGAAAACGAAAGGGCGAGGTTTAATCGCAACCGTCAATCTATAGTGAATCTCGAACCTTCATTTATCGAGCAATCTTAACCCTTAGACATGGCCACGTGTCATCCATCTACGAGGGGCGATGAACTTTCAGACTGTTGCACTAATAACCGTCATCACACGTCGCTTTGACTTCGCGCGTGGACAGCTATTGTCACCCATGCGCAACGAAACATGACTGACAAAGGCTACCCCATTTAATGCGACATGACCACATGGAAATTACATATTTCCCCTAACTTTTCATATTCAAAGTTTGGCAGGTATCACAGGAAGTAAACAAGTGTGAGGCACGTCGACTGGACATGAGGTCGACCTTAGAAGCCCAACCGAACCTGCATCCGAAGACCTATTGTTAATGTCGAGCTTGGTATCAAATCCAGCAATAGTTTTCAAAACTTGAAACGAGCATCAAACACTAGGGGGCAGATGTTGTGTGTGATTTTTCCACCAAGCTCAAGGTACTATGAGGATGTAGCTTGACCCAAGATCAGTCTGACTCCACCGATTGTCTAACCCAACATAAGCTCGTCGACATATAGCTCGACCCAGCACAAGCTAGTCGCGAACAACCCGAATGATCATTTAATCAATTCCTTAATAACTTCAGATCCTAAATATCGCGGGAATGACTAGATCAACAACAATCTCTACGCAATCACAGCGCCCAATCGCGAGAATATAGGAATAGTTCAGATCAATTGTAATCTTTTTATTTTCGCTCTTTCTTTTGTACAAGCCTTGTATATAAACCCCCTCAAATGATGGAAAAGGGGTTACAAAATTTTCATAGACTTCTTGTTGTAAGCTCTCACAGCTAATACAAAAAACAGTGGATGTATGCTTAAGAGTTTACCTCGCAGAACCACTTTAAAAATTCGCATTGCCATTTACTTTATTGTACTCAATACTTGTCTATTGTTGATTATCCGTAGTCACGTGCACATACATTCTAATCCTGCCAAGGTCGATCAGAATTCTCTGGTTGGTGCAGATTTATGTATCAACAAAAAAAAAAATGATTCTTTATTATAATTTTTTTTAATGATATGATATTTAAAAATAACAATATAAAAATACAAATTATAAAATTAAGAAATTAAAATAAAAAAGATGCAAATTATCCATTGTGTCCTCAATCGGACACAAAAAAAATATAAACTCCTTTGCTTTTAATATCTGATTAATTTTCAGTACATTTTTTATTTTGTCTTCCTTTTTAACGAATTAGGCTATAATGGTAGTTACCTTTTGGTTGAAAATGTTGCTATATTTTAAAGTTTAAATTTCTAATATTACTTGTTCAAACATCTGGATCTAAATGTTATTTACATTAAACTTGAAGAGTGCTTTTGTTTTAAGGCTCAAATATTTTTATAAATTAAGTAATCTCAACCAAGGAATACTACACTTACAACCTAATCTCACAAACTTTCTATAACACCTCTGACATGGTAGCTCGCAATGGATTTTGTCTATTCAATTGTGAGTTGTTGTGAGAGAAAATTTGTAAGATTGGGTTGTGAGTCAATCTTTACTAAATCTCTACCGAGCCAATTTACGTGCACCTCAACTAATCTCTCAAGGCCTTGGAAATGCCGGTTGAATAGAGCCCCAATGACATACCTCTATTAGTATATGAGAGACTCAAATTCAGGAGCTTATGAAACCTTCTTTTACTATTTTACATGGACCACCCAATAATGGTAATTGTTCTAAAGTTCATTATCTTTTTTTTTTATTAATGAAATTTTTGTTCTTTTTCTTCTAGTTTAATAAGAGCTTGTTCGGCCGAGCCTAAGAAAATTAGCTTATAAGTAGCTAGTGCTTATAAGGTAATTTAAGCTTATAAGCATTTGTAATTTAAGTAGTTACGTGTTTACTTAAAATACTTATAAATGACTGATAAATAGTTAACGTATTTGGTAAAATGTTACTTATAAGTACATATTATTATTAAAATGACTAAAAATGGTACTACATAATTTCATTAAATAATAAATTATATTAACTCAAATTTTTACTATAATATTATCAAAATATATTTCGATCATATTACAATATAATTTAATTTTATAATTAAATAAACAAATACTTTGTAGACAAATATTTTATTAAAAATTTATATGAATAATTTTTAGATTCTTTATACATAATAAACTAATGAACAAATATAATGAATTATAATTAAATTCAAAAAAATAAAATTTTTAGAGAGCAATGAACCCTACAACCTTCGTATGAACAGGGAAGAAAATTTTTGTAATGAATAATGATAGAATCATGAGTTGTTTGAAATATAAAAATAAGGTTATGTGATGGAATTTTAAAATTAAATAAGAATAATGTGATAATATACTTAATCAAATTAGTTTATAAACATAGTATATAAGTAAGAAAAAAAAAAGGGCTCCCTCAACTTATTTTTTTAGCTTTATAGCAAAAAAAAATAATAATAATAAACAAACATATCAACAAATTTAGAGCTTACAAGGTAGCGTGAGCAATTTACAGGGTAAGACAAAGACCCTCTAAATAATAGACCTGGCAAAACGGGCGGGTGGGCCGGGTTGGGGTCGGGTCATCACAAGTACGGGTCCCACAGGTACGGGCCCAATACGGGTTGAGTTATACAGGTCCAAGATATTGGGCTTGTACCCTACCCTATGCGGGTACGGGTGGACTCACAGATGCCCATTTTTTCTCTCTCCAGATTTTAATTTTTGCAGTTTCACCCCCAACAGTTTTCAATTATGACAGTTACACCCCAAAATAAACAAATACAAACCAAAATAAACAAATAACACATAAACAAACACAATAAGTCAATAACATATAACACAAAACTATAAATACCAACCAAAATAAACAAATACATAATCACTAATAGTAATACACATATACAAACACAACAAGTCAATAACATATAATACAAAACTACAAATACCAACCAAGTCTTCTCACATGCCTTCTGTTCACTGTCAACAACCAAATCAAATAGTAATTATATTTTAAACAGATTTAAAGGATCTATACAAGACTATTAATTCACTCATTAACCTAATTCTTTCTATTTCCTTTCCTCCTTCACTCCCATAGGAAGATAAAATCTTCTTGCTGTAAAATGACTTCAATCCGATCTCGCTGCAAATGTAATAAACTTTGGCATCCAGAACCGATGGATGTTAGCTGTCTTAGATCAATCAACTGAATTTCCAGACTCAAGCTTTACACGCTTTAAGTGGGTTTCCTTCATCCAGTCAAGACAGTCCTCCACAGTCCCAAAGGGATGGGCAAGCTGCCATGCAAGCAGTTTTTGTTGCTGCAAAGTAAATAATTAATTAACATTTGAAACTTCAAAATTTTTTTTCTTTTTTTGGTTCTTGGATGCATAGATTGCCTTACCCACTCCCTAACAAGTGGCCCTCCAGATTTTCATAATCTCCTTCCAATTAACTAAAGGTTTCACGTCCCACACTTTCTCAAGACCTGCATTTCGACATAATTTGAACATCAGATAAGACATGTTAAAATTTTATTTCATGTATAATATCAAGCATCGTGCTTATTTGCTATAATTCATCACCAAGTTGTACCTACAAACTGATGAAACTTTGTTTCATTTCTAGCAAATGAAGGGTCATCCATTGATTTCAATCTTCTAATGGATATTTTCATCTTCAGTTTAATCGTATTCTAAAACCAATTTAAAACATTTTCTTATTTTATACTAAGCTATCATAGCAACTATTAAATTGCTAGCTGGCTATTCACACAATGGCCATGCTTAAGCATCAATGAATTGTATTTCTTAAACTTTTGGGTTACAAATACAAAATAAAAGAATATGTATTTAGCAATCCATATTTTAGAGGATCAAACAAGTACTACCTAGTATGAATTAACAGTGAACTGCAAGGACTATAGAAAGGAGCATTGGTCGTACCTAGTTTAGTAATCAAGATGGAAACAAAAGGCCCTTTTACACTTTGACTTCAGCAAACGGAACACAAAGTACAAATAAAAGAGGTCTTGCTCCACAAGTTTCAATCAAGTTCGACCTATATAAGTTTCAAAATTTGAATCTTCCTGTAAATATAGAGTTTTTGACAATAACAACAATAGAGACTACTTTTGAAAGTACAATTTCATCAAATAGAATAGCATAGTTATACACCAAAAGTTAATTACATAGACTTATTAGATCCAAGACAGCTACACGTGATTGTGAGAGTGATTGATTGATTCGAGTAATCAATTTTATTATTGTTTAGCGTTACAATCGAGGACTCGCCTTCAAAGACCAAATCACAGGTGCCAGCAAAACTTACTCCGATTGGCGCAACAATTTACAATAACCATTTCCCTTGTAAAACAACAATACAAGCCACCAATCTTGACGACTCTACTCTAAACACCAAACATGGAACCAGTCCTGCGTTGGTCTTATAACTACTTAGGATGACATTTTGACCCTTAAGATTTAAAGGTGATTAAGACAATTCTTAAATGGTATCTTAAATTTTTTATCTTATATTAAAAACCCATAAAAAAGAAAAAAAAAAAAAACTCTTTTGAAAATATCAAAGATCCCTTTATAAAAACCTCATAAAATGTCACAAAACTTCCTTAAAAATATCACACCTACCTATTATCACACCTACCTATAAAATTATGGAAAAGCTTCTAATAAAGTGTATTTAATACTTTTGAAATTAAGTGGATCAATCATGAATTAATACTAAATGATTGAAAATAAGCTAAGTACACACAATAAATGATATATATCAACATCAATAAAATGATATATATCAACATCAATAAATGATCGGGTGTGACTTCGGATGAATCAAATTTGGCCAAATCGATGCACATGTAGCCATGTTGGCGGCTTGCTGAGCTGTTAGCCACCAAAGGACTCCCGTTTTCACCTTTCCTTCTAAGGTCCCATCAATTTCCCCAACAATTCAATAGAGAAAACTAGACTTGGAAGGGATCGGTACAAATCGGGTCAGATAGTTGCTCATTTAAAGCGTTCAAAAGTGGTTAATCCAATCAGTTAACCATTTTTTTTAATCAAACTGATTTTTAGGTTTGAAACAAATTTTGAATCAAAATCGAATCGATTTAAAGAAAAAATTAGTTTTTAGATTAACCAAAAAACCAGTTAACCAATTTAAAAAAAGCGATTAACCGGTTTTTCCCTTTTCTATAAAACTTTTATTTTTTTATTTTTTCTTAAATTAAATTATAAATATAAATAATACATATCCAAATAAAAATTAAACATTCATACATATCTATTGACCACTGCTAACAATACATTAAAAATATTATTATTTTTATTTAATATATAATATAATATTTTATTTTTATTTAAAATATAATTTTTATTTTTATTTAATATATTATATATATATATATATATATAACCGGTTCAAAAAACCGGTTTCGGTTAACCGCTTTTTATTTTTTTCCGAACCGGTAACCGAACCGAAAATTCGGTTTTTTGAATTTTTCGAACCGTAACCGAACCGTTTTTTTGGTTAACTGGTTTTTCAGTTCGGTTCGGTTTTTGCATTTTTTTGAACACCCCTATTGCTCATAGGCCTAAGACCAGTCCCAGGCCTATGAAAAATTTCAAGACCTAGACCGGTCCCTAAGACTAGTTTGAAAAATTATTTTTACCCCCCCCCCCCCCCCAATTTTTTTAATATTTGAAGCCAAAAAAAATTATGTAGGGATGTTTATGTAATTTTTAAGGGCCTGGAAAATTTATTTTCACCTTGAGAAATTAGTAAATTTTTAATTAATTTTAAAAATTAATTAATTAATGGTTAATTATAATTACTAATAATTTATAAATATGAGGATTAAAATTTAAACTTTAAAGAGATAATTTAATTAATTTTAATATAAATGTAATATTCACACAATCATACATTCACACTTCACAAATAAACAATTAAATAAATTTATTTTTATTAAATTATTCATCGTCAACAATATTTAGATCGTTCAAATCTATGTTCCTGAAGAGTTCGAGTAGTTCAAGATCTTCAGGGTGCTACTGTAGTCTTCTCTCTACATGAGTCCAATCATGTAAACACGTTATCACTTCAATCATCTCATTAGTTAAAGAGCATCTTCTGTCTTCAACAATCCGGTCACTCGTTGAGAATACTAAGTCGGATGCAATTATAGAAACCGACATTGATAAAATGTCATGTGTCATTTTGGCTACAATGGGGAATCGACTTTGATGTTGTTTCCATCATTGAAGCACATCCATCTCACGTTTCTCCTTCTTCGTCATGTAGGACATGTCCATTTGTAGGTAGTGATTCAACTCATTTGGTCCATGTATGTACGCACTAGAGTTGCTACTTCTGCCGCTATGTTCCATATACGTCCACATGCTCGATTCTTGATAGTTGTCTTCATCAGGGTCCTGTTGGTCGTCTTTGTTGGACGTTCCAGTTCCATTGTACATGCTCTAATATAAAGAAAAAAGGCTTTCCAATTTTTGCTTAAAGTTAATCAAATAATACGTATAATCATGTCCTAAATGCTGGCCTATCTCAGTAACTATACAATTAACTATGTGTAATTTAAATCTAGGACCTACAACAAGGCCTAATCCATATAAGAATGGAATATCTAACCAATATTTCTCATACTTTTTTTCCATCTTTGAAACAATTTCCATTAAGACGTCATTATATCTATATTTAGCAAAAGTTTTAGAAATTTGAAGTAAAATATCTAACGCTAAATTAGTAGTAGTATAATAAATACCACTTAATGTATTGGTGGATTCATAAAAAACTTTAAGAAATGAATAAAAAAGTTAGCAAACCGTCCAATCGTAGCTGACAACTTCTTGAGGATTCTTCCAATTGACGAAATCTGTAATTTGTGTTGCGTTTGGCAAAGCTTTTTCCAACATCAAGTAGGTGGAGTTCCAACGGATAGGCATGTCCGTACATAACTTCAAAGGTCGAACCGGTGGATCCTCTTGCTTACAATATTTGACGTACTCCTGCCATCTTTTGTTGCTACCGCTAACGATGAATCCGATTGCCGCGCACACCCTTTTAGTCTTTGAATTTATAGCTTCTAAACCTGCTTTAATAATCAAATTGATGATGTGGCAAGCACATCTCTGGTGCAAAAATTTGCCTTCACCAAGCGGGTCCAATCTCTTTTCAAATAAAGAGATAGTTGCGGTGTTAGTAGCTGCATTATCTAGCTTTAATGTTATAACTCTATCAGTTAATACATATTCTTGCAAAACTTCAAGTATTGTAAAATAAATAGTGTCAGCATTATGTGCAGTATATAATGATATAAAACCTATCAATTTTTGTTGTAAACTTCAACCATGATCTAAGTAATGTATTGTGACAGTTAAAAAATATATTTTTGATCTACAAACCCATATATCTGAAGTAAGTGCAATAGATATATTCCTAAAATTTTGAAATTCATTTTTAAGTTGAATATTTATTTGGTTATAAAGTTTTGTATGCCTCTTCTACTTGTACTTCTATTAATAGGAGTATATGCTAGACAAAAAACAGTTTTAATCAAGTGAATAAAAAAAAGGATTTTCAGATAAAGAAATGGGAGAATCCGTAACACCTATGTATTTTGCTATTTCCTCTCATGCTTGAAGTGCATTGTATTGCCTGTTGACAAAGTTGAAGATTGTAGATTAAAATTAAGTTGGGTTTGAATTTGCCTACCTGGTCCGGTTGAAGATGAACTAGATAGCTACATTATTTTGAGGTGCTTCTTCTCCAAATGTCGTCGCATCGTCAAAGTCCCCTTCTTACTGTCGATAACAGTTCAACAGAAATTACATACCTAGCATGATTCTTCCCCCTTCTCATTTGTCTTTGCCTGTTTTGATTTAGTGAAGTGTCGTCATACATCAGACACGACCCTTTTTTACGGTCAGGGGGGTTGGGCTGTAGAGTTGCAACTTGCTTGTGTTTGGCTGCACCCCGTCCCAGCTGAATGTGGTTGTTATTGTTGAGTTGCAGTTGTTGCTTCTAGAAAGGGTGAAAATGGATCGAACCCTTCCATTTCTTCGGTTGATGGAACGTAGAACTCATTTGGCTCTTCCATTATGAATTTATGATAAAATAATAAATAATTGAAATTGAAAAAAATTAAATAATAATATGAATAAGAGATGATATTGAAAAATAGAAAAAATTGAATAATATAAAATATAAATAAATAATATGAATATGAATTGAATTGAAGAAAATATGAATAAGAATTGGATTGGAGTAGAGAGATTTAAAGATTGAGAGTTAGTGTGAAAAAAAATTGGAAGTGTAAGGGATTATTTATGGGAAATGCTAGAGGTACAAAGATTCTTACAAAGAGTCTTTTTACAACGTGATGTGGCAATTGCCACACCAATAATTTCACATCAATCTTCTCTTTCTTTTCACAAACTAGTGGTGTGGCAGTTGCCACATCACTTTGTACAAAGACTTTTTGTAGGAGTCTTTGTACATCTAGCATTTCTCATTATTTATAGAGTAGGAGGTCATGTGCTATTTATTTGTATTATTTTTTTGTAAAATATCAATTTAACCCTTAATATTTTTGTCAATTTCAAAATTATTAAGGGGTTTTTGGATATTTTACAAAGAACTGTTTCAAAATTTTCTAAATAGGTTTGGGTCCATGCCTGGGACCGGGTCTTGGAGGAGGGCCCGATCAAGGGACCGATCCCTCCTCCCATAGGCCTGGTTCGGTTTGGGACCAAGCCCTCCTAGGACTAGGCCTTAAAAGGACCGATCCTAGAACCAATCCTTTGGGTCAGGTTTTTGGGACCAATCCCAAATGCCCAAGTCTAGAGAAAACAAAACCCATTATCCCAAATAAAAAAATAAAGGATGGAAGTTAATTGCTACTTGATTTTTACTCTGTTGGGTGTGAAAGAAAAATAGGGGGTGGAGGATTTTGTGGCAATGGGATGGGAAATAAAGATAAAAAGGTTTGAATTTAAGGTTTTTTTCTCTCTCTCTCTCTCTCTCTCTCTCTCTAAGTTTATATGCAAAGGTAAAATGACATATTTACACTATTTTTTGAATTTACCATCCTATCTTTCTTCCATTAAAGTTAACAGAGGATAGGGAATTGTTTTTCTCAAACTTTTTGGGTGGGAAAATAATTACGTCAAACCTTGGGTGAGAAATTGTCATTCCCCCATTAATGAATTAAAATTTGGACTTCTCTGTCTTTTTGTTTTGTCTGGTTTAGAGGACAGGATATCTTCTAGAGCTGAGTGGGTCTGAGTACCCGACCCAAACCTAAGGAACCAGAATTGCATAATACCGGTTCCTGAGTTTTAGGAACCAAAACCAAAACCTATAGTTTTTGGTTTTGATTCCGGGTACCTTGTACTATTTACATAAATTAAAAATATACCATGTGCAATTGGGTGAGGACTTTCGTCAAGCAAGTGGAACACAGTCGAAAACAAACCTAACCTCAACCAACTCTAACAAACGAATCACTCCAACAAACAAACCACAATAACTCCACACACACAATCAATTCCACAACTCAACTCAACAACAATCAATCAACTCTACAAAACACAATTTTCGGCATGGAGGTGACAAACAAGAGCAGACAGCGTGCAAGGCAGGCAGTGCATGTTGGATTGCGATGTGGCAGGGCAGTCACGCTCAAAGCCCAATAAGCAGCACACAATCTTGCATTGGGGCAGCGTGACTCTGGAGAATTGGGTGCGCTAGTTCGCATAAATCGCTTGTCGCATGCAAAACCATCGCGCACAGAGTGGGTTACATGAGCGGTGGGCTTATGCAAGCGCAATTGCGCAACTTCGAAGCTTGATGGTGTAGCAAATTGACAAATGAGAGTGGCCAAGTTGACGGGAAAGGTGGGAAAGTTGTTTGGCGCCAGCAAATTGCGAGAAACGATTGGCAACAGCGTCGACAGTAGCCCTAAAGTTGAGAGAAATTTTTTTTTCTCCCCCCTCCCTCCCTCCCTTTTAGAAAAAAGACATAAAATGATTTATAAAAGACGATGAGATGAAGCAGATAAGAGTCCTGCATCTTCCATGCTTTTAGAAAAAAGACATAAAATGATTTATAAAAGACGATGAGATGAAGCAGATAAGAGTCCTGCATCTTCCATGCTTTTAGCAAAAGTTTATAATTATATTTTTAATTTAGGGTAAGAGAACGAGAAGTTTTGAATATTTTAAAGCATCCATGACCATGAATACGATCAAGCTCTGGTTCAGTCTCAGTTTCATCCTTCTCTTTTGTGTGACATGCAATTAATCATGGTTCAAGAATTGCGTAGCAAGTTGGAGCAATTGGAGACGCTGTTCTCCAGGTTGAGGTCCCTCAAAAATCCTAATGACCTTTGTAAAAAGGTAATTCCATGGAGGCAAGAGTTTAAGATTTTCGGGGAAGTCAGTAGCGATGAAGAGAATAAGGATAAGCTACAGAACTTCAACCAGGATGCAAACGTACTAGACTGGCTGGAGGACGTCAAAAAGTTGGCTTATGATCTCAAACCCATCAGCCTTGCGTGAAACTATAAGTTGTTGTTTTATTTTTAAAAACGTAAGTAATGGACGGGCGTCCATTCCTTACGGATGCCCGTCCCATCCAAAGTTTTTCTTTAATTTGTAGAAACCAAAATAATGGACGGGCATCCATTAGGAATGGACGCCCGTCCAAATGTTCTTTTTTTTTTTTTAAAGTATAGACGCCCGTCCAAACGTAAGGGACGGCCGTGCACAAAGTTTTTTTTTTTTTATTTTCATATTTTATTTATGGACGGGCGTCCTTTAAATGGGGACGCACATCCCTTGTATATGGACGCTCATCCATGTGAGTGAACGGCCATCCAAATTTGATGGACGGCCGTTGAAAAAAATTGTTAAAAAAATCAGAGGCGTGTTACACGTAGGCCGATGGACGGCCGTTCACTAGAAAAAAATTGTTAAAAAAATCAGAGGGGTGTTACACGTAGGCCGGTACACATTTTCGGTACAAAATTTTCGGTGTCCGTAGCTTTGTTGATATAATTTTCCAGTGTCAGTTGGGGCATGAGCCCCCACTCTCCCAGTCATTTATGCCTTAAAAGAGAAATAGATATTGTTAGTATTTTTCTAGAATAAAATATATTTTTGTAATTTATTATTCCAAAAGAAAGGAAAATATTTAATTAATGTTACCCTAATATTACTGATTTCAATTTGAGATTCACAAAGTTGATAAAATCTCTATGTTGATATTAGCCTTATATTTGAATATGATTACATAAACACATTAACTATGTTTACTTTTGGTTTATAAAATAAAGTTGTTGCCATTTTTATGCATTTTGGGCATGTTTACCACACGATATCACATACCATTAAAGACACTGTATACCACTAAATAATGTAACGTGACAAAACTGCATAGCATTAAATACTGCAATATAGTCTACATAAAATAATGTCAAGTAAAACCGTGACATAAGCTAATGCAATTTACTCAACATTAATTTTAAGCAAATAAATATTACCGATTAATTTAATATTTATAAATTTAAATTTGTAATACTCGATTATGGTCAACATCAATCAATGGCGTTTTTCACTGTTGACAGTTTGACTAATATTAATTTTATGTTTGACCTAACTTGAGCGGTGTTTGATCGTTATTGGTCCGTGTTTGATCGTTATTGGTCCATGTTTGACCAATGTTGACCACTATTTTGACTTTTGTTGATCGGAATTGACCACATCTCGTATATTTTTC
Organism: Pistacia vera; assembly: GCF_008641045.1. Classification (NCBI taxonomy): domain Eukaryota; kingdom Viridiplantae; phylum Streptophyta; class Magnoliopsida; order Sapindales; family Anacardiaceae; genus Pistacia; species Pistacia vera. The sequence continues at coordinate 636,914 of NW_022195823.1, read as the reverse complement.
AATTATTATTTATTAGTTAAATAATAATTGAAAAATATATTAGTTTTTAATAAATGAATTTTTGTTAGAGAACAATTAATATTATGCAATGTAATTTATACACCAAATATAGCATAATATAAAAACAATACAACGTAATATTCTACCAAATATCAACAACATTTAGCATAGCATTATATAATACAATGCAATGCTTTGATATACAATTTGTTTAATGTTATGATATGTCGTGTGCCAAACATGCCATTTGTTATATAAATGACATTTTTTTCTTCAACTTTATGTTTTTCTAATACTATTTCTAGTATTTTGTGGGTGATGATTTGCCATGTTTTACAAGTCTACTACTGTAAAGAAGATGAAGTGTGCCTGTACCAATCCCTTTTGTTTGAAGTGCCCTCCCATAATGAAGTTCCAGACTCAACCCCAGCAGAAATTACTCCTGCTTATGCCATTAAGCCGAAATTTTCAACAACTGGATTATAGCTTCCAGCTGCAGCCTCCTGAAAGCAACTACATACACCCACCTTGTAAGCTTCCTATGTAGTTTTTTTTTTACTCACACTTGTCATATAAAATTGATTCAAGTTGACAAGCCCCACAAGGGCTTTTAAGAGCAGACCCAGCAGCTTCTTTTTAACTCTAATTATTGGTGAATCAAATGAAGAATTTGTCATAGTTTGTGTACAAGGCAAAGGCCCCACCATGAAACTTTAATTAAGTCTTTTACAACCTATAATGTAATTAATTAATCATGATCATTTTGTTTAGGATAAACAAAGGGATAGGTTGCTCGTCAAGGCAGGCAGACACTCACTCGTGCACATTGTCTTTAATTGGTTAGATGATGATGGTGTTGTTCAATTATATGAAACTTGCGATGGTTTGTTTATTGATTTTATAATGACAGATTAGCTCCCTACATGCGTAGCAGACGAATATATTAATACATACAATCAATCTGCTTTATTTAAATCTTGTGATTAAAGTAGTAGTTGACTGCTTAAACCACGTTAGTTCCACCAAATCTCTTTGTCTAATTATCTTTGCCGGCAGGAGCCAACATTTCTGCGTACATGTTTACTGCACTTTCACTTTCCTAAGTTGCTCCATGCTAGAGACTTGTTCTTCATCTGTTTTTCACTGGTTAAAAAGAAGAGTTTCGTAAACTATGAACTATAAAATTTAGACTCATGGTTCTGTCGTAGGTTCATTCACTGGTTAAAAAGAGGAGACTCTTAAAGTGTGAACTGTGAATTTAAACTCATAGTTCTGTGTAGGCTCATTCATTGTCATTGTGTAAGTCGTACTTAAATAGTGCATGTATTATGGGGTCGATACATGTGTCCAGAGTTTGCATCTTCATCTTACTCTTATGAAAGACAGCAAAGTGTGAACTATAAATTCAGACATATTCTACCGTAAATTCGATTCTTTGTTGTTGTGTAAGTCCTACATAAATAGTGCATGTATTATAAGGTTGATACACCTATCTTAGAGTTTACATCTCCATCCCACTATGACGAAAGACAGTTAATTGTCAATTCTAATGTTACCAGTACAAACTTCATCCTACTCCAATGAAAAGCATTAGGTTGTCAATTTCGCATAGATATACATGGATTGTATTGTGAGGTTGATACATGTCTTTAGAATTGGGCCATGTAATATTAAAGTTTTAATGTTGTGCAAAATAATGTAACAAAGACACCCTAAAGGCCCATTTGAAAGTATGTATGTCTAAATTAGTAATGTTCAAAAGTTCAAAGAGTTAATCAAATTCTTGTTCCCTTATACGACAATATGATGTGCATCAGCTTGTTCTTATTGTCTATCTAACATCTTATGCATGATAAGCTAATACTATAATTGTGCTTTGAGGTTCTATTGCATTTGGAGTTTACCATTTTTGTCTGTTATATGATCTGAATGTCCTGAAAAAGTTTGTAAACATGGGTGGACGATTATGGATGTGTTGACCTTAATGGCCTCTTGAAAGTAACGACTGGTTATGGAAAAAGTGGTATGTGTCTTCATCTAACTGCATTTTTTTGTTTTGGATGTTTACTTGCAAGGACGAAAAAGAAAATGATATTCTTTTATTACTAAAGCCTAATATTAGTCCAGTGAAACAGTAACATATTAAAAGCTTAGTGCTATCTAGTACTGGTTATCTCATATTTTAGTTGTGTACTATAATTTCAAGGATGCAGACATTGGTTGATGGAAAATTCTTAGTCACTCATTACTTTGTAGCTTTGGGTTTTATTTGTCAAGCTAAAATGGAAAAGCATTTGACTTCTGAATTTAACCATCTCTGGGAACAATCTTTAGATTTTGCTTCTTGTGGATAATTTGATTGATCATGGAAAGTTAAATGTTACAATCGTTAATTGTATCAAAGGAAAAATTTTAGAATGCTGAAAACATAGAGATTCAGTGTTGGAGTTTTTTTAACTGCACAAAACAAGCTAGAGTATTGTTTAATCTGGGCATTTGCTTTTTTTGAAACCCACAACATGTATAAAAAAGTTAAAAAAAAAAAAAGAGTACTGGATTTGTAAATGCTTGGAATTTTTATTTTTTAAGGAAAAAAAGAACTTACAAATACAAATAAGCCCCCGGTACCCTATTGTGTGCGAGATTTGATTCCAAGGTCTCTTTTACAACCCATAGAGTATCAACCTGCTAAACTAACTTAATTTTTTACTAGAATTGCTGTTGGAAGTTGTTTTATGATGTTTGAGAAACTGGGAAGTCACAAGTTTTTACTAATAAATTGTCAGATATTGATAATACATCTTGCTTGGAAGTTCAATGGTTGATTGCAAATTGTTCTTGCTATTTGCAGAGATTCTTTTTTTGTTCTTTGCTCATGAATGTTGCGTGGTTAAGTTCCTGAATTATTATGTCAAGCGTGTTAGTCCTTTCAGTGAGAAATTGAGGTTTTGGTGATATAAAGTTACTTTAATGAGTTTTCTTTTAAATTTTCTTTTGTGATGCTTCTGTGTAAGTCTAGCTAGTGAAAAACGTAAAAAGCTTTTTGATGTGAAAAACTTTTTTGCGAAAATTGTAAATCTTGGAAGTTTTTACCTTCTTATACCAATGCTAGTAGCAAATAATTTCAAGCTAAAAAAATACAAATATAATTTTGACAATCCCAATTTTTATTATAATTTATGATGTTGAAAATATCAACTTTTTTTTTTTTGCATCCTTGAAGTCTTGGTAGTACTGAAAAGTGGTAGCATCTTTTTGTTTGGATGTAGACGAGCTATTCCCTGATTGCAAAACCACAATTTGTTTTTTAAAGTTGATATAGTTCTCTTTTTGGAAGAGGGCATCTTTGGGGCTGTGTGTTTTAGACTAGTGCATCTTTGAATGATTCATGCATTATTGCAAACTAATGTTGAAATGTAATAAAACAGGAACTACCTAGCCTGTTATATTTTCCTGTTTTCTGGTTTTCTTCTTTTTGCTTTGTTTTCGATGGAAAATATGAGGAAGAGTCTAGGAGAAAGTCAAATCCTGTGCACGTACCAGTAATATCCATCTGTAATGTTTTTGCTGTAAATTGATGTTTGCAAAGCCATGATTGTCCCTCTCATTTGCAGCTGTCAATTCAAACAAATGTTTTGTCTTTCCAAGATTCATCAGCATCAGTGCAAGTTTAGAAGGAAACTTCTGTAGTTGGAATGCAAAATGGAGGAAATCCACAAGCAGAAGCTATCTTTTACCATTCTTAGGTTGTTTGGAAAAAACAATATCTTGGAACTAGTTTAAAATTTTATTTTACTTTCTTTCTAAAGGAAAAAGCATATTTTGTTTTATGCTTTTGACTAAGGATATAGCTAGATGCATTATATTTTACTATGTTCTAATTTTATGTTGTATATGTTTTCTTAATAGTGTGTCCAACTTTGAAACACAATGATCGAATGACATATTGTTGCGAACCCACCCAGATTTCTCAATCACTCACACATACAATAGCTCGTAACCGAAACAAACAGCAGTTTATAGCAACCTCTAGAGTTCCAAAATAACAGAAGAGAGGTATTTCATTGATAATTCAATTTACACCACTCTAGATCATCTCTCAAATAAAGAACTACTGGATTTAATTAACTACACTGAAAATAAGAGAAACCAAGCTAAAACATAATAGAACCGATATGCTGGACTTCGAGGGCCAGCTAGCTCCCCTTTTCCTCGCTTCTTTCTCGATGCCTATTTACCCTTCTGCTGCTCCTTTTATTCATTTCTTCTACTAACAGAATTTACCCTTCCTCCAGTAATCTTTCGCCACCTGTCCCACTACCTTCAATTCACACTTTAGTTGCTTCTTTTAATATTATTGATCCCCTGGTGCTCCTTCCCACGCTTCTTGTACACCCGCACTTCGCGTGTTGTATCACTACCCTCACGAAGAGAGCCACCTTGTCCTCAGGTGGAATGAAGGAAATTGCAGTTTCAGGGTGTCATTTCTTCCAAGTGTTCTCATGGTGGGGTAACCCCGTCCACTTAACAAGAACCTCCCTTTCCCCATTGATTAACCTGCGGAGCTTAAGCACTTCCTCTGGTTCAACAACAAGACCAAATCCTCATTCAGTGAATCCGGAAGAGGCTGATATGTGTGATGGAAATTGACCTTTTTGAGTTGAGACACATGAATACTATGGATACGGGCAGTTTCTAGTAGTCTACCTGTAGCGGCTGAACCAATTTTCTCAAGGACTGGTAGGGGCCATAAAACTAGGACTTAGCTTTTCATTACTGCGGCAAGCTAAGATTTCAGACGGTAAGGCTGTAGCTTCGTAGGCAGATTCACCCACTTCAAACTGGACATCCCTTCTCTTTGCATTGGCAGAAGTTGTCATGCGGTTTTGACGTTGTGCAGGTTTCCCTTAAGCTCAGAAAATGCTGTTGCGGGTCTGCATTTGTTGATTAACTTCATCCACCGAGAGTTATGGTCTGTGTATTTCAGCAATGCTGGAGGATCTCGTCCATATAATGCTTTAAAGGGCTCATGCCGTGGAGCTGCTATATGTAGTGTTGAACCAAATTCTGCCCACGGAATCCAGTGAGGCCACTGCCGAGGCGATTTCCCACAAAACAGCAGAGATAAGTTTCTAAACACCTATTAACAACCTCCGTTTGCAATGATAAGCCGACTCATATGAAGTTTAGTTCCAGCCTGCTTGAACATTCTCCCCAAAATGGCTCATAAACACCCGATCGCAATCCCAACAATCGTTCGTGGAAACCCATGAAGCTTAACTATATCTTTAATGAAGGCTGCTGCCACTTCCTTTGCTGTAAAAGGGTGTTTGAGTGTGAGGAATGACTGTATTTAGTGAGTCTGTCGACCACCACCAGATAGTATCCACATTGTGCACTTTTGGGAGTCCCACTATAAAGTCCATGAATGCTTCCCAACCTAAACGGGAATAGGGAGAGGTTGTAATAATCCGGCTGGCCGCAGTGCTTCATATTTATTCTGTTGACACACACTGCAGGAGTTCACATACGTCTGGATATCCCTCTTCTTCCATCCCAATAAAACACATTCATCAGCCTTTTGTAAGTTCTGAAAAATCCAGAGTGACCTCCATCGGGGATGAGTGGAATTCATGCAAAAGTTTTTGATGGGGGCCTTGTTTCGGAACAACCAACTTGTTATGATACATAAGGTGTCTACCATTAGCTTGAAAGGAGGATGGCAATGAGGGTCACCATAAGTTGCTGGTGTAGCTACCGCAACTTGTCATCTTTTTGGATGGTCCTTCCAATTCCTCCAACCCTCCGAAAAACCCATTGGGATGGCGTTAATTTCCACACTCTCTGGCCGCCTGGATAAGGCATCAACCGCTTTGTTCCTGGCCCGGTTGTACTGATTTCAAACTGTAACCCAGCAGTTTTAACACCCATTTCTGTTGGTCTTCATTCAGCAACCTCTGTTCAGTAAGGAAATGAAGGCTTTCTGATCAGTTCTGATAAGGAAGCGTCGCCTAACAAATAATGTCTCCACTTCTGTACTGCTAATACAATAGCCATCAATCTCTTTCATAAACTGATTTGAGTTTCGAATGGCTGACATCCTTTACTAAGAAATGCAAGGGGCCTACCTTCCTGCATTAAGACAGCTCCCAACCCACATCCTGATGCGTCCGTTTCAATAACAACTGTTTAGAGAAATCCGGCATTCGTAGCACTGTACGACACTGTCAGGGCAGATTTTAGAGCTTCAAATGCGGCCTGCGGTTGCTCACCCCAAATGAAGGCATCATTTTTTAACATTGTAGTCGGGAAGTGCATTTTACCGTACCCTTGACAAACCGTCTGTAGTATCCGGTCAGTCCAAGGAACCCTCTGAGTGTTTTAATATCTTTCGGGCGGGCCAGTCGACGATACTCTCAATTTAGAGGGATCCACAGCCATCCGTTTGCTGAAATAACATGGCCCAAATTCAATTGGGGTTGCCCGAAGGAACATTTTTTTCAGTTGGCCACTATTGGTGTTCCTGTAGCTTCTGAAATGTAGAACTGAGGTGCTGCATGTGGTCTTCCATTGACTTGCTGTACACAAGAATATCATCAAAAAAAACCAAGAATAATTCCGAAGGTAAGACCTGAATACCTCGTTCATCAAAGCTTGATGTGGATGGGCGTTGGTCAATCCGAAAGGCATAACAAGGAATTCGTAATGCCCTTCATGAGTGCGGAAAGCCGTCTGTGCGTGTCTTCAACGCACTCGATTTGATGGTAACCAGACTTTAAGTCCGCTTGGAAAATACCTCAGCCCCCTCAAGTTCATCGAACAGTTCATCAATGGCCGGAATGGGAAATCGTTCGGGAATGGTCAATTATTAAGTGCCCTATAGTCTACACAAAACCCCAACCACCATCTTTTTTCTTAACCACAACACTGGACGGGAAAAAGGACTAATACTAGCCTTAATAATTCCTGAGGCAACATCTCCCCAATGATTTTCTCAATTTCGTTTTTTCTGGTAAAACGGATATCTATAAGGCCTAAGTTTTGGGGGTTGGGCATCTGCAGTACCTAATTGCATGGTCTTGGGGGTCTGCTAGGGCCAAATCCGTAGAGGCTCAAATACGGATCTGAAAGTTTCCAACATCGGAAACAGCGTGCTACTGACATTGACCTCTTCGTCTGACTGTTTTTGCAGCTGCCCAAATTCAACCATGTATCCATTTCCCTCACTTCTCAACGTTCGGATCATGGCTTTCAGAAACCATTGTTTTGCTAAGTGCAGGATCCCCTACAATTGTCCCCGTTTCCTCACCCAATTTAATTTCTCACCTGCTCCTCCAATTCATTGTAGTTTCCCTAATTTCAAGCAAGCCATGCCTAACACTACATCTGCACTGCTCATTTCAAAGGAAAAAAATCTTAGTTATTTGTACCCTCTGGACTTCCAAACATACTGCTTACACTCTCCCTCACATCGGACTTATATCCATCACCAACTCTCACTCCAACGCATGTTCTTTCTACAACCATACCCAGCTCAACCACTCTCGGCTAATGAAATTGTGGGAAGCCCCACTGTCAATCAAGATAATAACCTCCTAACCCATATAGTGCCCTTCAACTTCATCGTTTTTGGCCATTGATTCCCACAACCGAGCTAAGGGAATTTCAACATTACCTTGGTTTTGTTCTGTCGTCGTTCTTCACTGGTTTCCATTCCCCTGGATCCAATTCTTCTTCTTCCTCATCAACAAGATTACTTGAAATTGCTTCTCCACACTTATGGCCAAAGAAATACTTCCCATCACACTTGAAACACAACCCTTTTTCTTTTTTCCTCTGTATTTCGGCCTCCGTCATTTTTCGAAAGGGAAATTCCCGTCGCGGTGGATGGTTTATGTCGAAGGATCTGAAGTTTGTAGAGGTGTATTCACGAGGAGAGGAATTCATGGATGAACCCACGACGTCACCCTCTGCTTTTCTTCGCCCAGGATTTGAGAAATTGGAGTAAATTCGAGAAAGAATTTGAGAAGGAGTTCGATTTTAGGGATTCAGTCAAATTTGGGGCTTATAATTGAATCTCCGGGTCGGGTGTTGGATATCGGGTTAAAAACTCCTAGATCCCAAATGGTTTGACCCGACATTTAATCCTGGCCCATTCCACCTATGGCTCTTGCTGGACCTGTCTTAAGTTCTTCTAAAGCCCAGTTACGTTCCTCTACTCTGTGGGCTTTTTCTATTGTTTGAGAAGAGAAATGGGCTGGATCAACCTTAGCTCAGCCTGAATTTCTGCCTTTAACATTCAGAAACGCAGCGTTCGGATCTCTTCCTTCTCTTCCACCACAAAGCACTACAGCTTCGAATCTTCTTCTATAATCAGCGACTGTACTGTTTTGCTTCAGGGCCATTAGAGTTTCATAAGGGTTACTCTCTTGAGATCCGCTGAATCTCTGAATTAAAGCGAGTTTAAACGATGGCCAGAGGTTACAGGTGCTCTGACTTCCATCCATTGATACCAGTTATGGCTTCCCCTTCCATGCACACTGCCGCAGCTGTTAGTTTACCATCACAGGAATCCATTCAGAGAAAAATACCTTTCATTCTAAAGATCCACCCGTAGGATCTTCACCCATGAAAATGGGTATTCCAGTTTCTTCCTCCCAACTCACTTTGACTTTGTCCCAAACTCCCTGATCCACTTACTCTGTTTTGATTCTCCCCTTCCTGATTTCTCACGTTTCTAGATGAATTTTGTTCCCACGCCCAGCTTCTTCTTCATCCTTTCTCCTCATCCAACTCTGTATCTCTACAAGCATTCACAATTGTCCCCATATCCACGCCCAATTTCGTTACCTCCCGTTCCACACTTTTCAAGCCTAGATTCCATTCTGTTGCACCATAAACCCACACACACACCTGCTCTGATACCAATTGATAGGAACCCACTCCAATAACTCCCAATTTGGGCTGGGCCATGGGTCTTTTCATGGGCTTAGGTAGAACTCTCCTTGGAAACCGGCTTGCAAGGGAGGGTGCCCAAGCCTTTTAACCTCATGCCCACCCTTTTCCCTTTCAATGTGAGATCCTAACATTCCATCACGCTTCCGCAATCGCGTCTACGTCGGCCCTCTTATACCCCCTCGACCTCTTTACCCCTTGGGTGACTACGCGGATCCCCTTTCCCTCGGGCCTCCATGCCCTTTCTCGGGGTAGCACCCAGGCCCAGGTCAGCCTGCCACGGGCAGCCTGCCACGCGTGCGCTGCCACATAGGTGCATGATCATGCTCTGATACCAATTTGTTGCGAACCCACCTAGATTTCTCAATCACTCACACATACAAGCTCGTACCCGAAACAACAGCAGTTTATAGCAACCTCTAGAGTTCCAAAATAACAGAAGAGAGGTATTTCATTGATAATTCGTTTACACCACTCTAGATCTCTCTCAAATAAAGAACTACTGGATTTAATAACTACACTGAAAATAAGAGAAACCACTAAACATAAAGAACTGATATGTTGGACTTCGAGGGCCAGCTACCTCCCCTTTTCCTCACTTCTTTCTCGATGCCTATTTACCCTTCTGCTGCTCCTTTTATTCATTTCTTCTACTAATAGATTTACCTTCCTCCAGTAATCTTTGCCACCTGTCCCACTACCTTCAATTCACATTTTAGTGCTTCTTTAGTATATTGATCCCCTGGTGCTCCTTCCCACGCTTCTTGTACACCCGCACTTCGCGTGTTGTATCACATATGCTTTGCTCTATTTTACATCTTGCAGAGACTTCAAGATGATCTACAAATCCTAGGCCTGAAAATCAGCTGCATGAGGACCACATAAAACTTTTGAAGTCCTAAAGCAACAATTAGATGACTCTATAGTTGAATCACAAGGTTATTTTCTTTTAATCCAGTACATGAATCATGTACATCAACTCCATCTGAAATTTGCAGAGAAAATGTCAAGGCAAATAGTTCGTGATAAACCCTGCAATCTAGCAGCTAGAGCAAATGGGTGGTGCCCAGATTCATAAGATAGATTCGACAATTTGGATAGGGTTTTGGTTGACGTACTATAACCATTGTATTGTATACCGTGTAGCTCTCTATTGTAACTTTTACTTTAGCCACTAGATCAAGCCTTGTCTCCTAGGAATGGTTGTTAGTGATAAAAAAAAGATTCTTGAAATGGCACCCTTAAATGTAACTACACATCATGTAATTTTTTATTGAAAATCTAGATGGTAAACCTAGTCACACAGCTTATGCATCAAAAAGGGAAGGAAAAGGATTCTGGACTTCAGGTGAAATCTGTTTACTTGAAGAAATCTTTCATTTACTTCAAATTTTGAAGTATTTTGAGGTTTTGACTTCTTTTAGTTTTGTATGACACACTTTGATCTTGTTTTCGTATTTGTGTTTTTTTTTCTTATAAGCTTTCTATCAGTATTCTTGGCAAGTATTATTCTTCAAGTGGACCTAAGACTGAGAATGAGGACCATTTCAACCTTCAAAGTGAGGAGGAAACAACAGGGCAGATTCTCCAGCATGAAAAATCTGCTGCAGGTGTTTTTTGTAAGCTGAAAACACGTCATGGCTCTCAGGCATCACATCTTCAACCAACCAAGGATGTTCTTGGTATTGTTGCTTCACTTGGCAAAGTTGTGGATGAAAATCTTAGCAGGTTGATTGATCATGTATTCTATCTTTTTCTTCATCTTTCTCTGGTGATGTTGTGCTTTTTGTATTGGCTTGTTTCTGGTTGCTTTTTCTTGTTTATAATTAACTGATTTTGTTGTTTCCCATCAATAAGGACCTTTTTAAGTTTTCCAATGGCCAAGCATTTGTTGTATTTCATGATTTTCTGCAGACAAATATATAATCCATTGAATTTGTTGCCTGTAGATTCATCCTTAAAGCTTGCACGCTGTTGTAGTGTTGTTTGCTCCTGAATGGTGAGTGAGGTTACGTTGTACATTGTTGCAGAGACGGTTAATGGTTAGAATTCATGTTTAATTTCTAGCTTTTGTATTTTCAGCAAGTGTGACAAAGCTAAATGTTTTCACTAATACCCCATGCTTCACATTTTTTTTCATCTTATTTGGGGTGTAGGCTTTTCTCTGAGTACTTAGGAATGGACACTATGTTTGCAATTGTTTGCAAGACTTACGAAGGTTTTAAGGCTCTAGAAAAAGAGGGCTGCATTATTAAAAGTTCTAGTCTTCATGGGCTTGGTGCTTCAATTGGGAGGACTATACATGACCAGTTTCTGATCATATGTCTTGAAAATTTGAGACATCAATTCGACTTCTGCTTTCCTTAATTATATAGACTTGTATCTGCAGACATTCTAATTTTTTTTCTTTCTCCAAACCTTTTGTCGGTGAGTTTGTAGCTGATGATCCACAAAGGAGGCTTGATATTCTAAGGCCTAATGGGAAGTCTCCACCTGGCTTTCTTGGCTTCGCGGTGAATATGATTGATGTGGAAAGCAAAAACAAGCCAATTTCATTAGCCTCTGTCCGGAGAATTACCATTCAACTTGTCCGGCTTTGAAAGCGATCACAACAAAGCAATGATCCAGTTTTAGCTAAAGATCAAGATTGAAAAGAGGTATGTTCTCAACAAAAAATTACCTTCAATTTTGTTCAATTTGAAAGATTATTAGCAATTACAGATGACACGATGAAGGCAGACCTCTCTGTTAATTATTTTTATTCACCCTTCTTTACTTGAATTGAAAAGCTTGTTACGCTAACATGGGGGAATTTATATTAATCTGAGTTGGTTTTTTTGGTTGAATAATTTAGTTCAAATCACATTAAGCTGATCTAAATGCATAAGAGTGACACAGAATTTGATATTGTTAAGATTCAAGCCTAATAATCAATCTCCAATATCAATGAATCACACAGCCAAAACAATCCACACAATAACACAATCAAGAACAAACACAAGGTTTTTACCATGGTTCACCTATCCAAGATTGGATAGACTACATCCACATTAAGCTCCAGAATATTTGGGGCTCACTGCACTAATTAATCAAGAACTTACAATTACAAGAACAAAGATCGATCAATCTTTCAGTCAATCATAACCAAAACTCACTTTGTAACTCCTAATCTAGAGAAACTCTTCCTAGTATCTCTAATCTTTGAGAGAACAAACAACCCTCACAGAATGACTAAGAACTAATCACTCACTCACTGAAGCTACACTGATTTTTGGACTGAAAACTGGAAAAATTTGAGAGCACTTTGTTTTTCACGAAAAAGAGAAGAAGACTAATTTGTTACTGCACTTTTTGGGGCTGCTTGTAATGTTGACTTGAAGTGTAAATCTCAGCCATTGGATCAATGTTGCCATCAACGATCAGCATTCTCCCAAGCATGTTAAAACGACGGTGCACAACTCATTCATTTTAAGCACATGCGACAGCGTTTTAGCGACTTCACTTCAACAATCTCCACCTTGAAGCCCTTAAACACTACCATCAGTTCCAGAATCTCATTAGTGTAGCTAACCCACTACATATTCCTTCATAGCTCAGTTACTGATACCTATTTTATAAACAACAAGTCCAAGTAATGCTTGAACTTGGCAGTAGTAACAACTTTGGTACCTAAATCTGTCGGATTGTCTTCAGTCGCCACCTTTTTCAGATTAATCACTCCCCGTGCTACCAAGTCTCTAAAAAAATGGAATCGAACATCCACATGCTTGGTCCTCTCATGGTAGACAAGATTTTTACTCAAGTGTATTGCACTTTGGCTATCATAATATATTGTCACTACACCATCCATTAGTTCTACTTCTGACATAATTCCTCGAAGCCACAAAGCTTCCTTAAACACATCTGCCACTGCTATATATTCTGCCTCAGTTGTGGATAGTGCTACAATTGGTTGTAGCTGAGACTTCCAACTCACACAATTTCCACCAAAAGTGAAGAAATAAGAGGTAGTTGACTTCCTAGTATCCCTGTCTCCTGCAAAATCAGAATCTACATACCCCACAAGATCAAGTGCATTACCTCTCTTACAATATTCCAAACCAACATGTGATGTACTATTGATATACCTCAACAACCATTTTAATGCATACCAATGTTCAGTTCCAGGATTAGAAATAAACCTACTAAGCAGAGAAATAGCAAATGACATGTCTGGTTTAGTACTAATCATAGCATACATAACTGAACTTATTGCATTAGAATAAGGTACATTTTCCATTTTAACCAACTCAGAATCAGACTTGGGGCTTTGAGATTTACTTAACATAAAGTGATTGGCTAAAGGCATAGATACCATTTTTGAGCCAGACATCCCATATTTAGCAACCAATTTCTACAAGTATGACTGCTGCTAAATTTTAAGTTCACAACCAACTCTATTTCTATTTATTGCCATTCCTAGTATTTTCTTAGGAACTCCTAAGTCCTTCATATCAAATTCAGAACCGAGTTTTTGTTTTAAATTGTAATGACTCTCTCTCTACCTAGTATACTCGTAAAATAAACAGTAAAACTCATTATATATAAATATTACAAAAATATACATGTAGATGAGTATAAAATAATGGGCCCAATTTTTCTTTATATATACAAAACTATACATAGTGTAAATAAATTTCTCAAGAAGCTCGACATTGTTGCCCGACCCTTCGGCATCTTGACATTCCAAGCGACCGCATCTCATCTACTACCTGCAAAAACATTGAAAGCACTAATTGCTCAGTAAGTAAACCCGCTATGCTACCATTCTATCTTCGTTGCTCATATTTTGAATTCTTTCCTTACATCACACTTCTCTCTTCTTCTCTGTTCTTTCTTTATTCTTTTTCTCTTCTATCTCTCTGTTTTTCTCTATTCTTGTTTCTTACTTACTAACATGTAAGCACAATTGGAGAAACTAATTCTGAATAATATGAATGCCATGATGCATGTGCATAAATGCATAAAGAATGCAATTTCTTTTCTGTTTTCTGTTTTCTGTTTCTCTTCTTTCTTTCTATTTTGTTCTTTCTTTCAGTGTTCTATTCTTTCTTTCTTTCTGTGTTCTATTCTTTCTTTCTTTCTGTTCTGTTCTTTCTTTCTGTGTTCTATTCTTTCTTTCTTTCTGTTCTGTTCTTTCTTTCTATGTTCTATTCTTTCTTTCTTTCTTTATGTTCTGTTCTTTCTTTTTGTGTTCTATTCTTTCTTTCTTTCTGTTCTGTTCTTTCTTTTTGTGTTCTATTCTTTCTTTCTTTCTGTTCTGTTCTTTCTTTCTATGTTCTATTCTTTCTTTTGTTCTATTCTTTCTTTCTTACTATTCTTTCTTTCATTCTATTCTTTCTTTCGTTCTATTCTTTCTTTCTTACTATTCTTTCTTTCTTACTATTCTTTCTTTCGTTCTATTCTTTCTTTCGTTCTATTCTTTTTTTCTTTCTTTCTATTCTTTCTTTCTTTCTACTCTTTAGTTCTTACTATTCTTTCTTTCTTTCTATTCTTTCGTTATTTCTATGCCGATCGGACTCGGTTGAGGCATAGATTCGGAAGCCTATCCATGTGAGTGGGTGCAGTCCTCATCTACATGCATTTCTATCGGACTGTACAACTCTTCTTTCTGATTCTGAGGCCGCTCAATAAAGGCGGGTGCATGTAGGTAAATTATGTTGGTACAATTCTCATCCACATATACTTCTAATAAACTGTACACTTACTTCTTTCTGATTCTGAGGCCGCTCATTGAAGGCGGCATGTATGTGGGACTATTCTTCTCTGTCACTCATGGGTTCCCCATCGCAACAACCTTTTCTTCTCTTATCTTTTTACAANTATGTATTTGTGTTATTGGTCAATTGAATACTTTGCATTTGAAATATTCTGTTGATTTTAATCAGGTAGTCCATAAAAGTGTTAAAACTAAGATTGATATTGCCGTATTTTTCAAAACGTATTATTGACAATGCATCGTATTAAACCCGTATATACCCGTACCGTATTTTTCCCGTATCCGAATTTTATAGCCGAATTTTTATAAACGTATTTTTCACCGTTTACCGTATTATACCCGTATAATTCCCGTACCGTTTTTTTGCCGTACCCGTATTTACTAACTAGGGTTTCAACAACTTGAAATATGTTGTAATATTAATTTAATCATGTTATTGTTGTTTATAAAGTAGGTAGGTATTAGTTTCTACAGTATTCAATGGTATGAAGAATCTTTGGTTTATCGGGAGAACATTTCAATTGTATTGGTGATGAGAATTCAGATATATTTTTTTTTTTTTATCAATTAAAAGATGTTCAATAGCTAATAAAAAGATTAATTCTTTGAGATCGTTAGATTATTCTAATGGAACAAATAGAAATAGAATTGATCGATTCTTTAAATGTATATTTACATATTCTTCAATGTATTAGTTATTCTTGAAACGTGAAAGATATACACACTTTCTTCCAAAAAAAATATCATAAATCATACAAGAATCATATGTTCTTTTTTCTTTGATAAATGATCAGAGCTTCATTTGGTTCGAATTATATGTATATACATATATATAATATAAATACTTCTAAATTATACAAATCAATATTATAAAAAGAAATAAAGTTATAATTTCTAACATAATACAAGTTTTAAGACAACTATCATTAAATGAAACTTCAAATGAAATACAATCCTAACCATTAATTACGATTAATTTACTTTAATTTAGAGGTTGATCATAAGTGTAAACGAAAGGGGTGTGCTGTCGATCTTGTTTTATATTATATTAAATAAAAAAGTTTTTGAGTAAAACCAATAAATTGTCGGTGGAAAAGCAAATATGAGAAAGAAAGATGATTTATAATCAATGAGACATATTTTTTTTTCTTGAACTTTTTTACCATTAATGGGGTGAGATAATATATTTATGTAACTTAATATCATGAATATTAGAAAATATTATTTTCACTCGGTCTTTATCTTGACCATCTATTTTGGTTTAATCTAACAACATAAATTTGTGTTTAAATCTGCATTAAAAAATAGGAGTTGTAGAATCTTCCTATATATAGTAATTATTTTTAATTAAATTCTCCCAAATAATTAGATTGAAACATATCAACTATTACTAAATAATTTTTAAATTATAATTCTAAAAAAAAAAACATATAATTTTCAACATTTGAATCATTTTCAAATGATTCAGTCATCACCATTTGATCCGTTGGTCTCCACTTTACAAAATCTATCTTATTCTAACTCCTGGTAACTCGCTGAATGCTGACTGAAAAAGTGAACTGTATTTTGCGTATTAACGAAAGAGTTAATGATTTTTTCTCACCTAAAAAATGATGTAATGACATTTTTCCACTCTCAAATTTTAAAATACCATTTTAGCACCCAAAGCAATAATTTTGTTAACAATTTCCGTTAAAAATAGTCATATTCAATGTAAAGATGAAAATACCCTTGACTGTGTGAATATAATTTTTTATTATTATTATATGTGAAGTCAATATAGTCAATTACCTATATACCTCTCTTTTTATTACGAAATTACTCTGATATCCCCAACAATATGTAAAAATTAGATGACTAATTTGTCCTTAATGTTTGTAATGAATAACTATTGAGAATTTGAAATTCTGAGACATGTACAATTACCATTTTGTCCTTGCAAGTGTTGCAAACTCAGCTAAAATTATATTACATTAATTTTGTCAATTTTAAGCCAATAACAATCTAGATTGCAGAATCACAATGCATTTTACTCAATAGAAAGCAAACTAAATTTGGGATTCCATACAAATCTCTTCAATAATGCACAGTTAAAACTAGCAGTTTAAAAAGGGTTAGATTAAAAAGTTGGCAGAAAAACATCATTGATATTGTCAGAATTTTGATTCAATATACATAGAACAAAATGTGATTAATAATATATACATAGAGAAAAATGCATTGAATTCAAGCTGTCCTGGGTGACCAAGATGGTAAAACTGCTGCTTCCTGGACTAATGCGGCTTCATGTGATGCAAAAAGTTGAGGATCTCCATGATGTGCTAGACTTGAAACAGAATTTTACAATAACCTTCAGCCGAGTTAAAAACTAATCAGTTCAATACAACAAATAAAAAAGACAGCCAAAAGAAATAGCAACTAATCAATATCACACTGATAGGAACCTTCCATTAATCAACCAAACCAATGCAACAATAACAACCAACAGCCAAGAAAACAAGCAAAAAGATGGAGTTCTATTGATATTCAGCAAACAACCAATAATGATGAACAAATTAGCTAGGAAATAGTTCAACACAGCAACCAAAATAGACATCCAAAAGGAACAAAAACAATGCCTACAACCAACGAACATCTTGTGACAATCTCAATTAAAAACCAATCAATATCACACCCAAACGCAACACAACTTCATTAATGTCAACCCAGTAGCAGAAGCTACATATTACAAACCTCCCAGCTGGAGCTGATTGGATACCAAGCCCAAAAAGTAAAAAATAAAAATTGAACAACCTTAATTACTTATTATTTACAATCACCAAAAAATTAAACAAATCATATGTCTGCATCATCTGATATAATTTAAGAAATCCATAACTTGAAGACAAATGAATGAATAAATTGAATAATGCATATATACTCAAGACCACAAAGATGGGGAAAATAGAGATGCACTTTATTGCCTTCACAGAATCTGTAAGAAACTACACATTTTTCTATCTAAAAAAAAAAAAAAAAATACACGGTAATTGCGTTAAAAACTATGCCTTAGATGTTACTCAATGTCAGATTCAAATTTCATAACTCAATATACTTTACCAATCACAGTTTCGAATATGTTACAAAGGGAATAGAAATCAACCCAGTTCCATAGGGCATTTGAAATTCATAACTTAATTTTTGTTATCTTTGTTTATTTCTCATCTTCAAAGATATACAAAGAGAAGACTACTTTCATTTTCAAAATGAAACAACTCTATAGCAAAAGCAAGACATGTTTTTTAACAAAACAGTTTCATGTTGCAATAAATAAGCAGCTACTTATTTATCCCACACCAGATTTTAGAAAAGGCCAGTCACCTTAAACCATGCTACTTCATATACTTATCCCTAAAGTTATATTACTTTTAAACATTGTACAATTCTGCCACACCAGATTTCATTTGAAACCCTCAACCATGCAAGTTCACACAATTTAGTTAAAGGAAGAAATAAAATAATGCATACCATGCTACTTCACCTCTTACAATTATACCACTGGCTGGTAAATCGCCTGGATATATGTATTTGGGTACTGCCCCAAGAACCCTTTGAGTTCCATTGAGAATTCTTCACCTATTTCTCCACGTTCTTCCATGAAACCATCGCATCTCCATTTGTTTTCTGCAGCACAAACCACGACCAAAAATGACATTAAAAACACAAGGAATAATTATTTCTGTTACTTTTTATTCTCTCCACAACAGCTGGGTCTGGCTTTCTCTGTGTTCATGACAATGAGTCACTTCAACAATAATTGCAGTGATTAAGTAGCAATAATAATTCTCGTAGCTTCCTGTTTTTGGATTTTTTCTATTATCTTCACAGATTTTATGGTGACCACTGACCAATCACCAATGGCACTGTATGTAGAATTTCAAAATTATGACCTTTTTGTGAATTATATATGACGAAATTTCTTGAGCATTTATCTTAATATGTCTACCCTAAACAAATAAACCAAAAACCATGTCAAATTCCAGGCAGATGATCTTGTAATACTTCATCGGGAATATTTTAAAATCTATCCATGAGATTCTCTTACTCTTCTCCATGTTCATCCTACAATTTCACAACAATGGCCGCCACTGTTGCCACTGGCCTCGTCGTGGTATTTGGTGGTCTTGTGATGCCTCTACAAGTCTTGGACATCACATGTTAACTAGAGAATTTCATTACTTGTTTATAAAATACGACTTAAATCAGACATATTAACCTGCTTTGCTACCTCTGACCGACAAGGAATAAAAAAAAAAAAAAAAGATGGGATTAAATTAAAAGAAAAAGGGCCCGGGATTATGTCATTCCATTAATCGACTAGATGCGTGTAACACCATATCGCTAAATGCAGAGAGTTTCAGTAAATCCATATGCGTAAGACTTTTTTATTCTTTTTCTTCATATATATATATATATATATATATTAAAAACTGTGGGCATGAGTGGTTCATCTTAAGTTAGATTGATCTGCGTTCACGTGTGCCCCCATGCAATGGGGATGTTATCCTTCTTTTGTTTCTTCTTAAAAGAGACATATTGAGCTGGATTTGTTTTCTAAATTAAATCACAATCATCACTCTATTGTAATTATATCCTCTCAGAAACTTCTCAGCAATTATTATAGTAATTCTCAAATTAAAGCTAATATTAGGATCATGAAATCTCAAAAGGGTTGGTCTCGTGGTTAAAGCTAATTCTCGCACTATAGCCACTAGCCAGGGCGTGCCTTTAGTTTATAATAGCAGTGCAAGGTTGCTAAATGACACTTTTTAGAGCGAGTACTTCTTTTCAAAATGATCATAATCCTAATATTTTTTTGGTAACTAGGTGTTTGGATCAATTTGTGTGTACTTCAACTAATCTTTGAGGTTTATTGAACATCCCACAAATCCAAAAAAGTCAATATTATTTTTAGTTTTTTTAAAAAATATTACATAATTCTAATAAATAATTTAGTTTTTATAAACACTTTTGCTATAATCATATACCATTTTTTTTCTTTTGTTGTCAGTGTCACACGCTTCTTCTTTTATTTTCTAAGTTCTTAAATTAAAAACAACTTTCATTTGCTATAAACGAAAGAAAACCAAGACAATAACGTGAAAAATATGGTATGAGAGCCAACCAGCAGCCAAGCATCCAACGAGTTAGTTAAAAGAGAAGTGCTTTCCTTTTGCCCTCACCTTGTGAAAAATTATCTATTTTAGCCTTGAAATATTTTAGAACAACTTTACACATCCATGGATATAATAGTCATATTATTTCATATGACACGTCAAATTTTTTGAGCTCTGTATTTATTGATTAATATATTCTAATTTCATTATATCATATTAATGATAGAGTGTTGTTATTGAACCTAATTCAAACTCTTTTTCGAGACCCATAATAATAGGGCTGTAAACGAACCGAACACACCCGTTCGAAAATTGTTCAATAAGCACAAAGGGTTGTTCGAACTCAATCGAACATAGAATGATCGTTTGAGTTTGTTCGGTTAACAAAATGAGTTGTTCGTGATCATTCGACTAATCATTCAAATAACTCGTTCGAATAACTTGTAAGTACATGTTCGAATAAAAAATATACACCAAATTTGGGCTGGGCCGAGTTAGTTTGTTGGTATTGGGTTTTTATTTTATATATAATGTGTAATTGTGTATATACAAAATTATTATCATACATATATTAGTCATAAATTAAATATGTTATTAAATTATCAAAATGATAGGTTATCATATATATATATTATCATTACATAAATTATCATAAATATTTTAAATGTCTACATATATATTTTATATCAACACTCATAAATTCATATTAGTACGAGAGTAGTTTATTGTATATATGATTAATATAAATGTATAATTAATTTGTTTATATATATATATATATATACTTAGGTTTAACTAAGCTATTATACTATTAAATTTGTCATGTTATATATCACTTGATTATACAATATGTTATATTCATCAATTTATCATACTATATTTATTATTTATTAATTAAAATGTTATCTCATAATATTTAATTATTGATTACATTTGGAAAAATATAAAGCTATTATGTTATTAGATTTGCTATGTTATATATCACTTGATCACATAATCTATTATTTTATTAAATTTGTCATGCTATATATTATAATAATTTATTATTTATTAATTAAAACACTATATACTTATATATTTAATTATTGATGTCATTTGAAAAAAAAAATCAAAACATATTATATATATGAAAAAACAAAAGTATCATAGTATTTTATTATTGATTACCATTGAAAAAAATTCATTCAAACTAAACAAAACATTATATAAAAATGAAAAAAATATAAATATGTTATTGATGCAACTCGAACTAAAGACCTTAAAATCAAAAGAATTGCATTTTTAACACTAAGCCATAGAAAATCCTTAATAAACCTAGCACTCTATAAATATATATAATAATGTATATTATGTTTTCGAACATAAACGAACGAATAAGCGAACAGGGTATTTGCAAATGAATAAATCACTCAAATGCAGTATGTTCACGAACATAATCAAACGAATACCCTATGTTTAAACTTGAATCGAACACATTATCGAACGAATATCAAACTGTTTATGAACAATTTGTTATTGAATCGAATCAAGCTATTATCGAATGAACATTGAGCTATTCGTGAATAGCTCGGTTCGTCAGCCCTAGGCTTCAATAACTTTACTCTTGATGATATACTTCCTTTTGGCAATTCGCTTAATCACTTTTTTCAATTAAATAATAATTCCATAATTTGTCTTTTCCTAATTAAATAATGATTGCATGATTTTTTTTCTAATTAAATTATGATTTATTTTCATTTTAACTCAATTTTGTACTATATAAAATACTTCATCGATATTTATTTAGTCTAGATGTCAATCCCAATGGAGTTTTAGGATTTTCGGTCGCTAAGAATATATCTAGTGACTTTTGTTTGTGTCATAAAAAATGTACGTTTTTAATCACTTAAAATATATCTAGTAAATTTTGTTTCTCTCATTAAAATTATATTTAGTAATTATCCAAGATCATAATATGGGTATTTTTTGACCAATTTTGTCATTAATTGTTTACTAGTGACACTTTTTTTTTTTTTTGTCTCATAAATACAGTAAAAATTCTCTATAGTCATAATGGTGAGACTAACTATTTTTATTACTATGAAGAGGTTATAATTTAATAGAGGTGTAGTTACAAAAATTTCTTATTTTATAATTCATGTTTAAGTGGTACAGTATTAGGATTTCGATTAATGTTTTAATAGTATCAGGATTTCAATTCAGCGCTTCAATTGTCTATTTTTTAAACGGATAGAAGATCGTGTCTTGGAACCAGCAAAGATAAGTGTCATTGATGGAATTGTAAATGCAATTGTTGCATGGTCAAATTGATGTGAAGCCACATACAATTGTCAATTATTTTAAGTATTACAAAATTAGGACACCTGATGTTGATGAATTGTAAGTTACAAATGAAGTGGATGAGGAGAATCAAAGAGTCATTGTAGAATTGCGTGATCAGATTCGAAAACTTCACTACAATAATTGAATGGATATTAATGTCTTTCTCAATCATCCAAATGAGCAACAAGTCATGTATGCTATTAAAGAAGAAATCATTGCTACAATTAAACAAGAAGAGAAAGGAAATAATCATGAGAATGATAGAACGAAAATACAAAAAGTTTCGTGCCAAGAAGTTTTAAACATGCTTGAGAAGCTATAAATATTTTGGCTTCAACAAAAAGATATCCATGTTAGAGAGTAATGTACCCGCAAGTTAAAAGATGTGGTAACAACTCTAAAACATAAATCATTCTCCTAAACAACTTTAGATAAATATTTTATTTCATCTCAAACTTTAAATATAACATAGCATATCTTTTTTTACAATATACAAATAATTATTATTATGTAGAGGCAACTTTCCTTAAGACGGGAATTAGAAAAATTATAACTTATTATAATGTGAGTTTATTCTTATTTATAACTATCGCAAATTGGGAATATAATTTTTTATGACTATATAGAGTTTATTCTTATATAGAGTATTACTATAAAGAGGTTTTACTGTAGTACATATAAAGACTATTAGATATTATTGACCATACAAAGTTAATATTCTCTAGTGTTAAGAACTGGACCTGTACGCTGTCGTTTCAGTTGTTAAGTTTTGTTTACTTATACATTGTCGTTTTGAGAATCAGCTAAGCTACTGAACTATTCCTTATAAGTGTAACTGCTTGCTTTACTCTTCAGTTAATCAATCAAGAAAATAGTTTGTTCTTTTCTCTGTTCTTTCTCTGCTTCAATTCGATATCCCTCCTTTTTTTACATGGTATTAGAGCCACTGACTTGCGTCTATGGTGAATCCTTCTAAACCTACTGATGGACTCAACAATTCAAACGAATTGTTGAACCAGTTAACAAATCGAACAGCGTCAGCTCTAGCAACCACTTTACAAGTCATCAATCCAAACTCACTCAAAGCAATTATCGCTTTTGGAGTTCTCAGGTGATATCTACTGTTGGTTCAGAGGATATCATCTTCTTGGTAAGATTGCATGTCCCTCACCTCTTATCATTGCTGATTCTAAAATTACTCAAGATAGAGGTCAAAATGCTGGGAAAGGCAAATTGATTTGTCAACTATGTAATAAAGTAGGACATTCTGCTGGTCAGTGTTATCACAGGTATAACTCTGTCTATAATGGCATGATTCAACCCTCTACAGCTAACACATCACAACAGCCTTATTATGACAGTTCACCTTTTCCACAACCCAACAACCACTTTCACTATAATGCCTCTCAGTATAATAACATTGGACAATATACAATTAGTACTCTGTAATATAGTGGATCTGGAGGACTATCTCATTCTCAGTAGTCCCATACTGCTTATTTTGGAACTCCATCGGACAGATTTAATTCTGGTGTTGGTCTATCTGCTGATAATGCTGCTGTTAATGGATTTGGTGTTCCTAGTCAACAGGTGTCTAGTCAAAGCCAAGCTCATTTTGTAAATGCTGGTCCTCATTTAAACTCAACACTTGATCAACATTATCACTCTTCAACACCTCCAGCATAGTCCTCTTCACAACCACAGTAGTTTGCTCTTGCTACATCACTCACACCTACTGATCCAATATGGTATATGGACTCGGGTGCAACTGATCATGTTACCTTAAACCTCAATCATCTAAATGTCAGCAGAAACTATTCTGGAAAGGATCAACTTCAAGTAGGCAGTGGTGAGTATCTCCCTATTTCTCATACTGGTCATTCTACTATTCCAAGTGTTTACACCTTAAAAACATTCTATGTATGCCTAAGATAACAAAAAACTTACTTAGCATCTCTAAATTCACTAAAGACAACAATGTTATTATTGAATTTGACTCTAACTGTTGTGTTGTTAAGGACAAGTACACATGAGCAATTTTACTGCAAGGGGATCTCAAAGGTGGTTTATACCAACTGAATTCCTCCTCCACTCAACCCTTACTTGTCCCTCATTTGTTGTCTGCCACTGCACCATCCTCTAATGTAGCCTCTACCAATACTTCTACTCTTGCTTCACAAGGTCTTCAATATAAGTCAAAACATTGTAGAAAACCCTTTGTTTCAGTTGAGTCTGGTACTTCATTTGTTTCAGTTGAACCTAATGTTCAAGGTCACTTTTATGCTTCCTTCGTGTCAGTTGAGTCTGATGTTCAAGGTTAATGTGCCCTTAATAAAATCCATCGTAATCCTGTTAATTACATTGAGTCTGATAATATCAATCAGTGTGTGTCCAGCAAAAATAATGATGATGTAGTCCATAATCCTAATACTGATCAATGTAGTTCCTCTTTGAATAATAAAACTTCTTGTTCTGATAAATGCATTGCTCAAACACATACTTCTGATGATTTGTGTTCTGTTTCTGCTAACATCAAAGCTTGCATATTCATTGTTGAATGTAATCCTATTAGTTACATTGAGTATGATACTATTAATCAGTCTATGTTCAGCAAAAATAATGATGATATAGTCCATAATCCTAATACTGATCAATGTAGTTCATCTCTGAATAATAAAACTTATTATTCTAATACATGTTCAGCTCAAACACATACTTCTGATTCATATTCTGTTTTTGCCAACATCAATGCTTGCACATTCACTATTGAAAATTGCACTGCTCATACACATACCATTGCTCCACATTGTTTGACAGCATGTGTTAACACTGATGGTTACTTACTTTGGCACAAAAGATTGGGCCATCCTCACTCACAAGTTCACCATCACATTCTAACCAATTTGCATATCAAATTTCCTTCAAAACTAAATACTTCAGCCAGTTCTCATGTTACTTTTTGTGATGCCTACCAATTAGGCAAATTACACCACACTACTTTTCCAACTTCACATTCTCATGCCTCAGCACCCTTAGAGTTAGTGCACAGTGATGTTTGGGGTCCTGCCCCTTTCACATCCGTTGAAGGCCTTAAATACTACGTTCAATTTCTAGATGACTATAGTAGATTCACATGGTTGTTTCCTGTCAAAACCAAAGCTGAAGTTAGGTCAATTTTTATAAAATTTCAGCACTTAGTTGAGAGGTAGTTTGGATATAAGCTTAAAAGCTTACAGTCTGACCAGGGAGGAGAATATAAGGCTCTCCTACCCTACCTAGTTAACCAAGGCATCCAAATTAGACACTCTTGTGCTTATGTTCACCAACAAAATGGTAGAAGTGAGAGGAAACATAGGCATATTGTAGAATCTGGATTAACATTGCTTGCTCATGCATCCATGCCCCTTCAATATTGGTGGCTAGCCTTTGAAACTGCTGTATATTTGATAAATAGAATGCCTACTGCCACTCTTTGTAATATGTCACCTTATCAAAAGTTATTTAACAAGGTTCCTATTTATGATGGTTTGAAGGTCTTTGGATGCACTTGCTTTCCCTATATGAGGAACTGCAATAAACATAAGTTTGATTTTCATACCGTTAAGAGTGTTTTTGTAGGGTATAGTTTGATTCATAAGGGATACAAATGTCTAACTCTTGATGGTAAGATTGTCATTACTCCTATTGTTCAATTTAATGAATGTGAGTTCCCTTTTGTTGCTAATTCTTTACACTCTTCATTTCAGCCTTCTAGCTTTACACCTTCTAGTCGAGTTCATAATACTGACACTTTCACAAATATACACACTTTATCTTTTCCCTTTCAGTTTATCCCTTATCCTGTGTAGTCTTCAGCAGCCACTAATTCTTCTACAGTAAACATTACTCCTGACAACCATGTTTCAGATGATACAACAGTTGGTAAGAATTCTTCTCCTCTCAACTCTTCTTCCTTTAATTCAAATACATATTCTCTTTTACTACCTGCTTCCACTAATTGTACTAATTCATCCTCACCTAATGTTACACCAATACTTACAAGTAATACCTCTCCTGATCAGTGTTCCTTACCATGTGACAAACTTGGTTATTCTTCTGAAAACACTACTGCCACTAACCCAACAATAGAAGCTGTTGTCCCTACAAGGTCTACAGATTGTTCTCTCTCACCATGTCCTCTTGTTGTTGATCTTACCTCCTCACAATTTGCTGCTACTTCAGATGGTTCAAGTCTAGGTACACATAATACAGTTTCCTGTCCTACTACCTCTACACCTGTCAACATACACCTTATGATTACTAGGTCTAAATCAGCTACTCAGACCTGTTATTCACTTGATTATCAAGATGACTATCATTTAGCCTTTGTTGTTGAAGATTTAGAGTCCACTAAACTGATTAAAGCTGAACCTACAATAGTTTCTGCAACCCTTAAAAGTACCAAGTGGAAGGCTACTATGCAGTCTGAATTTGATGCACTTGTCCACAATAATACTTGGACTTTTGTGCCCTTTTCCTCTGATATGAATATAGTAGGAAACAAATGGGTTTTTCGCACCAAACTCAATGCTGATGGAACAATGCAGAAATATAAGGCCAGGCTAGTTGCTAAAGGGTTTCAACGGACCGCTGGTCTTGATTACTTCGAAACCTTCAGCCCAGTAATCAAACCAGCCACTATACGAATTGTTTTGACTCTAGCAATAACTAATGGATGGGATGTGAAACAGATTGATGTTAATAATGCATTCCTTAATGGAGTGTTAATTGAAACTATCTACATGAAGCAGCCACCTGGTTTTGAGAATCCTGTATTTCCTGATGCTGTGTGTAAGCTGAACAAGGCTCTCTATGGCCTTAAGCAACTCCTAGAGCTTGGTTTGACAAGTTGAAAGCTGCCTTATAGCTCAAAGGTTTCCAGAATTCAGTCTCAGACTCGAAGTCTTTTCATTCTTCAACAAAATTCTGGTTATATATATATATATGTTCTTGTATATGTTGACAATATATTGATTACTGGTTCAAATGAGACATTTATAGCTCAGTTGATAAAGGATCTTAATGACCATTTTACGTTAAAAACTCTTGGCTCCCTTAAGTATTTTCTAGGGCTGGAAGTAACCAGGAATTCAAATGGCATTCACCTGAAGCAATCTAAGTATGCTTCTGACTTGTTGATAAAAACTAAAATGATGGAAGCATATGCTTGTTCCACTCCGATGACTATTGGTGTCAAGCTTAGCTCCACAGATAGTGAACTTTTTCAGGATCATGGATTGTATCGTAGTACTGTAGGGGCATTACAATATTTAACTCTCACCAGACCAAATATTAGCTTCATAGTGAATAAGCTAAGCCAATTCTTACAAGCTCCTACTGAGTTGCAATGGCAAGCTTGTAAAAGGGTGTTAAGGTATATAAAAGGTTCCTTGCATTATGGTCTTCATTTTAAACCAACAAGTGCTCTACATGTAGAGTGCTATGTTGATGCTGATTGGGGTGGTAATTTAGAAGACCGAAGGTCAACCAGTTGTTCTTGTGCATACTTAGTACCGAACTTGATTCAATGGAGCTCTAGGAAACAGAAAGTGGTTGCTCTTTCCTCCACTTAAGCAGAGTACCGAGCTCTTGTTCAAACTGCCACAGAAGTAGCACGGTTACAGAGTATGTTCACTAAATTAGGGCTGTCTTTTCATACTGTTCCTGTGATATGATGTGACAACGTTAGTGCTGGAGCACTTGCATCTAATCCTGTGTTTTATGCCAGAACGAAACACATTGAGATTGATGCCCATTACATTCGAGAACAAGTTTTGGCAAAGAAAGTGGCTATTCAGTATGTTCCTTCCAAATTACATATTGCAGATCTTCTTACTAAGGCACTGTCAGCTGCTCATTTTAGTGAGTTGAGATCCAAACTAGGCCTGCAATCAAACCGAACATGAACGAACAGGCCTGTTCGAAAATCGTTCGTTCGATAAGCATGTTCAATTGTTCGTGTTCGTGTTCAAATGAACACAGGATGTGTGTTCGTGTTCGTTCGATTAACAAAAAGCTCGTTTGTGTTCGTTCGTAACTCATTCGTGTTCGTTCGTGACTCGTTCATGTTCGTTCGACTAACTCGTTTGACTAACTCATTCAACTAACTCGTTCGACTAACTCATAAATACCTGTTCAACTAACTCATAAATACCTGTTCGAATAACTCGTTTGATAATTTATAAATACCCGTTCGAATAACTAGTTCGATAACTTGTAAATACCTGTTCGAATAACTCGTTCGAATACCTGTTCGAATAAAAAATATACACCAACTTTCCAATTCATGCTCTAAAAAACAAATATGCAACAATTTATAATTCATACCCATTTAATTCAACATTTGAAAATAAACCAACTCTCTATCTATATTTATATTTTAAATAAATCAATAAAAACTCAGTAAATTAAAATAAATAACCATCATAAATAATAAAAATTCAAAATAAATTAAACAGAACAATAAATCGTTCAAAACAAATTTAGTTCCATATTTAATATGATTCAAACAAAAGGAATTTGCATTTTGCATAGACATTACAGCACAACCAAAAGGATTCCAAGGAGTGAACATGCCACTATATAGTATGTACAAAATTATTATCACACATATATTAATCATAAATTAAATATGTTTAATATGTTATGAAATTACCAAAATTATAGATTATCATATATTTATTATCATTACATAAATTATCGTAAATGTTTTAAATGTTTACATATATATTTTGTATCAACACCCATAAAT
Source organism: Pistacia vera (assembly GCF_008641045.1). Taxonomy (NCBI): domain Eukaryota; kingdom Viridiplantae; phylum Streptophyta; class Magnoliopsida; order Sapindales; family Anacardiaceae; genus Pistacia; species Pistacia vera. Next base: position 607,933 of record NW_022195823.1, on the reverse strand, counting down.
TCATAGTGAAACGAGGGTCTATTATAATATATGATCAATACATATGTGTGATTAATTTGTTATATATAATGTGTAATTGTGTATATACAAAATTATTATCATACATATATTAATCATAGGTTAAATATGTTATGAAATTACCAAAATTATAGGTTATCATATATTTATTATCATTACATAAATTATCATAAATATTTTAAATGTTTACATATATATTTTGTATCAACACCCATAAATTTATAGTGGAATGAAAGTCTATTGTAATATATGATCAATACATATGTGTGATTAATATAATATATATATATTATCATTACTGTCTACATGTATATTTTGTATCAACACCTATAAATTCATAGTGGTATGAGGGTTTATTGTAATATATGATCAATACAAATGTGTGATTAATTTAGGTTTAATTAAGCTATTATATTATTAAATTTGTTATGCTATACATCACTTGATTATACAATATGTTATGTTTATTAATTTACCATACTATATTTATTATTTATTAATTGAAATGCTATCTTATAATATTTAATTATTGATTACATTTAAAAAAATATGAAGCTATTATGTTATTGGATTTACTATATTATATATCACTTGATTATATAATCTATTATGTTATTAAATTTGTCATGTTATATATCATAATAATTTATTACTTTTTAATTAAAATGTCATATACTTATATATTTAATTATTAATGACATTTGGAAAAAAAAAAAAATCCAAACATATTATATATATAAGAAAAACAAAAGTATCATAATATTTTATTATTGATTACCATTAAAAAAATTCATCCAAACTAAATCAAACATAATATAAAAATGAAAAAAAAAAATTAATTATAATAATGCATAACATATTTTTCGAACATAAACGAATGAACAATCGAACGATTGTTTGCGAACGGATGGATCAGTCGAACGTATAGTATTCGCGTACATAATTGAACGAACAACCCCTGTTCGAACTCGATGGAACATATTATCAAACGAATATCGAATGGTTTGCGAAGATTATCGAACAGTAATCGAACGAACAACGAACATTCGCGAACTGTTCGGTTCGTTTGCAGCCCTAATCCAAACTAAATGTGATATCACTTGGTGATTGTTGCAAATGAGTGTGAGTTTGCTGTATATTAGTATGCTTTTTTTTTTTTTTTGGTAGTTTTTACTGCAGATTAATTGGCTGTCTACAGACCAGTTTCACTTGGTAGTATTCTGCTCTGCCATCATAGCCTACTGCAATCTTTAAGGATCTGTTAGCTACTCATTCTAGTGAGTTGAGATCCAAACTAAATGTGATATCACTTAATGATTACAATGAGTACTTGGCTGGCTACATTTTACTCAGTAGTGTTTTGCTCTGCCATCATAGCCTACTGCAATCTTAAGAATCTGTCAGCTGCTCTTCATTTCTGGTGTCTCCAAATGGTTGTTTTTTTTTCTTGTCTGCAATCATAAATCTTATCTAGCTCCTTTGGTAGTTGCGAAAGGAACAAAAAGCTGCTGATGATAACAGCTCAGGTTATTGAATTTTTTTTTTATTCGGAATAATTGAATCAGATGATTGAACTAGCAGTTCCAGGATTGTTGAACCAGTTCAGAAGAGGCTACTAGTAGTTGTTCAGATTAGAGGGAGTTTAGTTTAAGGGGGAATATTGACCATACAAAGTTAATATTCTCTAGTGTTAAGAACTAGACTTGTACGCTGTCGTTTCAGCTGTTAAGTTATATAGATATATATAATCGTTTTCTTTAACTATATTTTTGTGTCATAAATAGTACATATAAAGACTATTAGATATTTCACAAATTATATATTTTTTAACTCTATTTACATGACTAATACATATACAATCGTTTTCTTTAACTATATAATTAAAAATAAATAATTTATACTAATTATCTTTACTCATAACATTTGTACTAATCAGAAATTGAAATGTATAGAACTATAAATGAATATTGTAACATCATAATACTCTAATATAAAATATCCATAAAACAATAGTCTTGAATGTCTATCTAGTAACATAATAAAAAAACAAAATTTTATATTTCTTAATTAAAAAACTATGCATCTCAAGATATATATATTAGCCTGAAGTTTCAATTACATTTAAAAAACTTGTGCTAGTTCCTTTGCAAGACTTTTCACTTGCTCCTCTCTAGCCTTATGCCTAAAGTAGTTGTAGCAACAGATCTTTTATTACCACCTTTAGATTCAATGAAAATCTCATCCTTTGTTTTATTAGGTGGTTGACTACTAAGCTCATTCTTGTACTCTGCAAATAATACGTAATTTATATTACAATTGTTATCTGTATATTATGTAATGATTTTTATAATAACTTTAATACAATAACACATTGTTTACTTCAATAACTTTCAAATAGGATCACAAACTACTTACGCTTTTTGTTCAACCCAATATCGATCATCCACAACTATCAATATTAATTAAATTTGTTAATACTATTGGTCTACTTCAATGACATGTATAAAACAAAAATCAATCCAATATCATTCAAAATGATCAATGTAAAACAAGTAATCAGAATTGTTAATATAACTCATTGCTAATAAATATAATGTCTTTGTTAGAATTACTATCACTTTTGCAGTAGCTATGTCGTCCATCCTTTTTAGTATGAGTAACTTCTACAATTCAATCTTATTATCTAGATCTATCATTTTCTCTTCTTTCATCAAGAAGAGAAGCCCCCGAATTTGAGTACTTCAGTTTAGTTTGGTGAACATGGTACTTGGGTGAAATAGCTGAAAATATTATAATACCACTGAGCAAGGCTAACCCTAGTCCTAAACTATTAACAACCATGGATTCTGGACACTGTTTAGATACACTTCTCCTACTTTGTAAAAATGTTAGTTTCTTCAGTTTCTGCAGTCGCCACAGCCAACCCATATGTGTAGAGACCAAGGAAAATATGCCATGGCAATACACTAATTCTTGATGCACGCACCTCCCCTCAATGCCAAAAGCTCAAGAAGCCCACTATCCATTGCAATTTCAATCAATGTAATTGCAACATTATTATACTATTCTCTCTAGTGTTATGTAATGCCAAAACTAATCTTATTATCTATAAAGTTTATACACCATCCCAGCAAAATTTGTTAGACCCGAAAGAGGCTCGTCTTCTACATTGCCCGAGGAGGAGTTCGCTCGAATCAGATCAGAGTACGGGCTAACCGGTAGACTTCGCGTTGCTGGAGGGTAAGTGCTAGGGAATCCACCTAATGGCTAGGTCACGATTTCTAAGATACTCCTAAGATGTGGAGTGTCAATTCCACCACATTATTTCATCCACGAGGTGTTAGATCGGTTTGAATTGTGCCCCTCCAACTAACAACGAACTCCTACTTGTACATGATAGGAATGTATATTACCTTCCAAAAGCTCATCCATATGTACTGCCTGAAGAAAGGTCAAGGAGGAACTTACTACTTCTTTTGTTCTGATGAGGATGACAATGGTTCTTTCAAGCATTCCCATAGGTTTTTGTTCGCTTACATGGAATATCGTCAATTTTATAATGAATATATGACGATCTATTTTTCTTGTTTACAGGTAACAAAAAACAAACAATTTCTTCCTACGGAATCCTAGAGGCGGATCATTCACTTCAACGAGCTTATTGAGCGTGACTGCGACGTGAGGAACTTGATCACACTCGAAAACTTGATCAAATTTGAGTTTTGTCCTCCTAACGCGAGCTTTCACACAATCTTAGAGAAAAAAAAATGGAAAAACAAGCAAGTGTCATGTACATCATCTTCTCTTTTACTCGGTTTTCTTTTTTACTGACTGAGCTCGCTTGGTGATCTTGCAAAAATGTTTGCCTCCAAGTCAAACCGCTAGCCTAAGAAGAATGTTGCTAGAGCGTCAGGCTCAAGGCAAGAGACTTTTAGGTAGGACGCCTCGTGACATGATCAAATGAGGGGTCGTACACCAATGGAACCGAGGAGAACCTCAATAACACAGAAGAAGGACTCCACTGTAGCAGGCTCTCATTCGAGCTCCAAGAGGCAGACTGAAGAGGTCGGGGACTTGGCTCGCGGCTCGCTACCTCAGAAGAAAGCAAGAATGAATGAGTCTCCGGCTGCTGCCCATGAGTAGATCACTCCGCAAGCTCCTTCCTCGAAGGGCAACGAGCGTAGCAGGCAAATCGACGAGCAAACCTTGCAACTCCGTGCTTGCATTTCTTTTGAGGTGGCATATGTTTTGGTGCCAAAGTCCTACATCTGTTAAAAGACGAGAGCCTTGGTCACTTATATAGCACAAGGACACCCTCACTACGTAAAGGCGCATTTTGAGGAAAAAACCAAGCGAGTCCCAAGGCCCAAATCAAATAATATCTCTAGGAACTCACCTACCATGTGTCTCGATCCAGCATACATCAATAGTTGGCATTAGAAGGAAGGCCTAAGCCACTCCCAAGCCGCTTACCCCCTATGGGGCTGTGTTGATGCCAAAGTCCCACATCGATCAAAAGACAAGGGCTTTGGTCGCTTATATAGCATAAGGACACCCTCACCATCTAAAGACTCCTTTTTAGGACAAAATTATGCGGGCCGTAGGGCTTAAAACGGACAATACCTCTGGTAACCCACCTAAGATGTGTTTGGATCTAACATATATCAACAGTGCCAAAGTCCCACATTGGTTAGGAGATGAGGGCCTTGGTCGCTTATATAGCAGAAAGACACCCTCACTACCTAGAGACGCCTTTTCAAGACAAAACCGTGTGGGTCCTAGGACTTAAAGCGGACAATACCTCTAGGAACCCACCTACCATGTATTTGGATCCGATGTTCATCAACAGTTGGTGAGATGTTGTGCGAGAATAGCTTGGAGCAAGCAATGGCTTGGAGCGAGTTGCAGCAAGTAGTGATTTGTGAGATGATGATTAGATAAGAGCGAGCTACGGTCAGAAGTACAATGAGCTACCTGGCAGATATGTTCCAAATTGTGGATGGGTCTTATCTCGTTGGATAGGCGTTATCCTTTAAAATCAAGGAGAGGATCACGTGATAGACTCCTTGCAATCTCAGTGTGATCATTACACCAAAAATCATGGGATTAACTTCCCAAAACGCACACCATTATCCCCAAAATCACTCTTGTAACCATTATCAACCTAGCACTATATAAACCCCTTCAAAATCATTGTAAAGAGGTTAGCATTTTGATAGAGAGAGCTTATTCTTGTAATCAAATACATCAATAAGATTATAGCGGACGTAGGCTTGAAGAGTTTAGCTCATCGAACCACTTTTAAAATCTTTTTTGCATTATTATTCTTAGTTCTTTTTTGCATTATTATTCTTAGTTGTTTCTTGCACCATCAGTTCCGACTTTGTCAAGGTCAATTGGATCATTCCAGTTGTGCGAGATTTCGTAACGACACCCTTCTTTCTCACAACCCTCTCAAATTACAAAATATATAAATATATTTTTTTTTAAAAACAAAAAATGTACCAGTGGCAAAGCCATGGCCATGACTGTCACAGCTAGCATGAGCCAAGACACTTCTTACTTCCACTAATCAACTCGTATATATGCAATGACAACTGTTCCACAAGCTACTCGATATTCTTTTCTTAGCACCATAGACGATTGGCGTGATGCATAGCAAATGTTGGCTAAAAGCAAGTATCAAGTTTCTAGATCAATATTGTTTATGCATCGGTACAGTTTATTGGAATTAAATGCCAAAAAGAAAAAAGTCCTTGATTGGATCATACTCAATCATGCTAGAGGGGAAAATGGTTGAAGAGCTACAAGCTCTCAAAGGAAAGAAATCATACTTGAGAGTTGGTTTGGTGTCACAACAATCGGGAGGCAAGGCTAAGGTCATGGTCGTCACCACTTGTTGCGTGACCAACCATGACCATGTGGAGTGTCACAATATTAGCAAGGTTTGATTTTTTTGACTTAGGGTCTGGTTTTTTTTTTTTTTTTAATTAGGATTAATAGGTTTTCATTTTGTGTTTGATTAACCTACAATTACTAGCTTATTGTCACGACCCGCTTGCTTGGTGACTCAAGTGGGCTGCACGTTGCTTAGTGGCTAAGTATACTTCGTAGTTAAGTAAACTTAGTGGCAAAGAAACTTAAAGGATAATGCTTATCCATCCACCTAAGGTTGCCACCTATTGTTGCCACCTAGTGTTTACTTAGGAATTAAGTAACTTAAGGACTAAGTATTCGATGTATGTAGACATTTATTTGAGGAGGTTTAGCCTATAAATAGGCCACCCCTCCCTTGTACATTTCATAACTTGAATCCTTTCAATACAGAGTTTATATTTTTTACTGACTGTAGCTCATTTAAAAAACTTGTGCTAGTTCCTTTGCAAGACTTTTCACTTGCTCCTCTGTAGCCTTATGCCTAAAGTAGTTGTAGCAACAGATCTTTTATTACCACCTTTAGATTCAATGAAAATCTCATCCTTTGTTTTATTAGGTGGTTGACTACTAAGCTCATTCTTGTACTATGCAAATAATACATAATTTATATGACAATTGTTATCTGCATATTATGTAATGATTTTTATAATAACTTTAATACAATAACATTGTTTACTTCAATAACTTTCAAATAGGATCACAAACTACTTAAGACTTTTTGTTCAACCCAATATCGATCATCCACAACTATCAATAATAATTAAATTTGTTAATACTATTGGTCTACTTCAATGACATGTATAAAACAAAAATCAATCCAATATCATGCAAAATTATCAATGTAAAACAAATAATCAGAATTGTTAATATAACTCATTCCTAATATATATAATGTCTTTGTTAGAATTACTATCACTTTTGCAGTAGCTGTGTCGTCCATCCTTTTTAGTATGAGTAACTTCTACAATTCAATCTTATTATCTAGATCTATCATTTTCTCTTCTTTCATCAAGAAGAGAAGCCCCCGAATTTGAGTACTTCAGTTTAGTTTGGTGAACATGGTACTTGGGTGAAATAGCTGAAAATATTATAATACCACTGAGCAAGGCTAACCCTAGTCCTAAACTATTAACAACCATGGATTCTGGACACTGTTTAGATACACTTCTCCTACTTTGTAAAAATGTTAGTTTCTTCAGTTTCTGCAGTCGCCACAGCCAACCCATATGTGTAGAGACCAAGGAAAATATGCCATGGCAATACACTAATTCTTGATGCACGCACCTCCCCTCAATGCCAAAAGCTCAAGAAGCCCACTATCCATTGCAATTTCAATCAATGTAATTGCAACATTGTTATACTATTCTCTCTAGTGTTATGTAATGCCAAAACTAATCTTATTATCTATAAAGTTTATACACCATCCCAACAAAATTTGTTAGACCCGAAAGAGGCTCGTCTTCTACATTGCCCAAGGAGGAGTTCGCTCGAATCAGATCATAGTACGGGCTAACCGGCAGACTTCGTGTTGCTGGAGGGTAGGTGCTAGGGAATCCACCTAATGGCTAGGTCACATTTCCGAGATACTCCTAAGATGTGGAGTGTCAATTCCACCACATTCTTTCATCCACGAGGTGTTAGATCGGTTTGAATTGTGCCCCTCCAACTGACAGCGAACTCCTACTTGTACATGATAGGAATGTATATTACCTTCCAGAAGCTCATCAATATGTACTGCCTGAAGAAGGGTCAAGGAGGAACTTACTACTTCTTTTGTCCTGATAAGGATGACAATGGTTCTTTCAAGGATTCCCATAGGTTTTTGTTCGCTTATATGGAATATCGTCAATTTTATAATGAATATATGACGATCTATTTTTCTTGTTTACGGGTAACAAAAAACAAACAATTTCTTCCTACGGAATCCTAGAGGCGAATCATTCACTTCAACGAGCTTACTGAGCGTGAGTACAACGTGAGGAACTTGATCACACTCGAAAATTTGATCGAATTTGAATTTTGTCCTCCTAACGTGAGCTTTCACACAATCGTAGAGAAAAAAAATGGAAAAACAAGCAAGTGTCATGTACATCATCTTCTCTTTTACTCAGTTTTCTTTTTTACTAACTGAGCTCGCTTGGTGATCTTGAAAAAATGTTTGCCTCCAAGCCAAACCGCTAGCCTAAGAAGAATGTTGCTAGAGCGTCGGGCTCGAGGCAAGAGACTTTGAGGCAGGACGCCTCGTGACATGATCAAATGAGGGGTCGTTGATAAGAGTGCAATTTATATATTTTTTTATTCCTTCTATATTATGTTTTTGTTATGTTTTATACCTATTTGAGTTGATTAGAGTTTATTTTGTAAGTTTGGCATATTTGGATAGACTTTATGAAATAATTGAGAAAAGATTAGGAAATTCCAGATTTTTTTTATTTTGACCAATGCTGCGTTTTTTAGGTTTTTCATGGAGTCAGATTTCTCGATTGCAAAAGTGTTCTTCAGAAAAAGTAAAGTAGACAAATCAAGCATTTTAGGAAGGTATTATGAACGAGAATTCGAGTTTGTTTGGGCCCTCATTAGTTGTTGCAAAACCGGACCTGAAATCCTATTCGCGGAAGGATTTCTTGGCTGAGTATTGAGTCTTTGAATGGGCCTAACTGGAGCTTCAGATATCGAAAGCAGGTGATTCAAAAGCCCAAATTCATCTACACATCTAGGGCTACAACTTTATGAAGTGACCAAGCCCAGAAGAGTTCTTTTACATTGTCAGAATCCTGGTGCAAGCTAGATTACGAATTCTGTTTTCCATATCTGATAAGATTTTGACAGTTTTGGAAGTCTATCGTTTAGCAAAGATCTAGGAAAGTAATTTCTTGGCAGAATTAAGGAAAAAACACATTATTTATTTATGAGTTGTTAGGAGGAAGAGAACGGTAGTAGAGTTTAGTTTTATTTTGGTTTTCTTTTACTTTCTACGTCAAGATGTGCGGCTGATCTTTCTTCAGTTCAAGGGGATTTTGAAGCCTGAATTCATGTCATTGGTGTAACTTAATTTCAGTAACATTGTTCTCAATCTCATTCTTATTGGAATTGTTTATGTTATTCTATTTTAATTGTTTATGAATTTTGTTTGGGTGATTTAGTAATGACCTGCTAAATTGTTTAATCGGAATTTTATCTGTTAGAATTAGGAATTGTGATACGTAATTGTCCTCTTTCTATTCAATGAGTAACACATGATGATAGATGATTACAGACAAGTTTTCAGTCTGTCACCTTGAATAACATAACCTAAGTTAAATAATCCGATCTTGCGTGATTGTTGCTTGGATTGATCTATTTTCCTAATTCTTAAGGCTGCCATTGAATTAAACTTAGAGAGCTTATTCTAGGTTGTTCAAGGGTTAGGATCTAATTGAAGAGCTTATTTCAGTAGTGACTATTAAGGGAAAATTCGGGTAACAGAGCTTGTTGTTTCCTAAGGTCAGTAATTCCGTAATAATGAGACAGAATAATGTTACAGTTAGTATGTCCAATGCATGTTTAGGTGGATCTTAAACCGAGAACTGGTGTTTTTAATCTGATATTTTCTATCATTATTTGTTTTCAGTTTAGATTGCATTGATCACACCCCCTTTCATTACTCTGTTGTCCTGTTTACTGTTTAGGGTTTTATTGTATTTTTCTGTTTTTCATTGTGGCTATTGGCATAGAATATAGGATTTAATCGAATTATTCCCTGTGGGATCGACCCTTGCTCACCCTATATACAATTTAGTAGTTAGGTTAGTAAGGTTAATTAATTTGGTGCATTTGGCACGCTACCAGTCGTACACCAGTGGAACCGAGGAGAACCTTAATAACACAGAAGAAGGACTCCACTGTAGCAGGCTCTCATTCGAGCTCCAAGAGGCAGACTGAAGAGGTCGGGGACTTGGCTCGCTGCTCGCTGCCTCAAAAGAAAGCAAGAATGAATGAGTCTCCAGCTGCTGCCCATGAGGAGATCACTCCGCAAGCTCTTTCCTCGAAGGGCAACGAGTGTAGTAGGCAAATTGACGAGCAAACCTTGCAACTCCGTGCTCGCATTTCTTTTGAGGTGGCATTTGTTTTGGTGCCAAAGTCCTACATCTGTTAAAAGACGAGAGCCTTTGTCGCTTATATAGCACAAGGACACCCTTACTACCTAAATGCGCATTTTGAGGAAAAAACCAAGCAAGTCCCAAGGCCCAAATCAAACAATATCTCTAGGAACTCACCTACCATGTGTCTCAATTCGGCATACATCAATAGTTGGCATTAGAAGGAAGGCCTAAACCACTCCCAAGCCCCTTGCCCCCCATGGGGCTGTGTTGGTGCCAAAGTCCCACATCGATCAAAAGACAAGGGCTTTGGTCGCTTATATAGCACAAGGACACCCTCACCACCCAAAGACACCTTTTTAGGACAAAATTGTGCGGGCCATAAGGCTTAAAACGGACAATACCTCTGGGAACCCACCTACGATGTGTTTGGATCTAACATACATCAACAGTGCCAAAGTCCCACATTAGTTAGGAGAGGAGAGCCTTGGTCGCTTATATAGAAAAAGACACCCTCACCACCCAGAGATGCCTTTTCAGGACAAAACCGTGTGGGTCCCAGGACCTAAAGCGGACAATACCTCTAAGAACCCACTTACCATGTATTTGGATCCGATGTTCATCAACAGTTGGTGAGATGTTGTGCGAGAATGTGAGAATAGCTCGGAGCAAGCAATGGCTTGGAGCGAGAGCGAGTTGTAGCACGTAGTGATTTGTGAGATGACGATTAGATGAGAGCGAGCTGCGGTCAGAAGTACAATGAGCTACCTGGCAGATATGTTCCAAATCGTGGATGAGTCTTATCTCCTTGGATAGGCGTATCCTTTAAAATCAAGGAGAGGATCACGTGATAGACTCCTTACAATCTCGGCGTGATCATTACAACAAAAATCATGGGATTAACTTTCCAAAATGCACACCATTATCCCTAAAATCACTCTTGTAACCATTATCAACTTAGCAGTATATAAACCCTTCAAAATCATTGTAAAGAGGTTAGCATTTTGATAGAGAGAGCTTATTCTTGTAATCAAATACATCAATAAGATTATAGTGGACGTAGGCTTGAAGAGTTTAGCTCGTCGAACCACTTTAAAAATCTTTTTTGCATTATTATTCTTAGTTGTTTCTTGCACCATCGGTTCCGACTCTGTCAAGGTCAATCGGATCATTCCAGTTGTGAGAGATTTCGTAACACCACCTTTCGTTCTCGCAACCCTCTCAAATTACAAAATATATAAATATATATTTTTTTTAAAACAAAAAATGTACCAGTGGCAAAGCCATGGCCATGACTGTCATAGCTAGCATGAGCCAAGACACTTCTTACTTCCACTAATCAACTCGTATATATGCAATGACAACCGTTCCACAATCTACTCGATATTCTTTTCTTAGCACTATAGACGATTGGCGTGATGCATAGCAAATGTTGGCTAAAAGCAAGTATCAAGTTTCTAGATCAATATTGTTTATGCATCGGTACAATTTATTGGAATTAAATGCCAAAAAAGAAAAAAGTCCTTGATTGGATCATACTCAATCATGCTAGAGAGGAAAATGGTTGAAGAGCTACAAGCTCTCAAAAGAAAGAAATCATGATTGAGAGTTGGTTTGGTGTCACAACAATCGGGAGGCAAGGCTCAGGTCATAGTCGTCACCACTTGTTGCGTGACCAACCATGACCATGTGGAGTGTCACAGTAGTAGCAAGGTTTGATTTTTTTGATTTAGGGTTTGGGTTTTTTTTAATTAGGATTAATAGGTTTTCATTTTGTGTTTGATTAACCTGCAATTACTAGCTTATGGTGATATAAGTTACGTTTGTTAATTGTTATTTTATTTTAATTAATATTTGGATCTTTTTTTTTTTTTTTTTTTTTGAAAGTGATGCGATTGGCTACATATTTTATCTCTTTAGATCCCAATTGTTATTAAATTTTTAATTACAATTTTAACCCTAAAAAAATTACTAAATAAAACATAAAGAAGTTATACGCATCTAAAAAAATTATTTCCTCTTTCAATCATAAACTCTAATTATATTTTCAAACAAAATTGTGTAATTGAAAGAGTTTGATCAAAATCATTTAACTACAATGGAGATGGAATTTAGGATTTGTAACTGTAAGTTGCTGTGTTAATTTTTCTTTATCTTTTTTCTTCTTATGCACTTCTCAAAATTTGTAAATTAGTTTGATACATTCAAATTTCTTAATTATTTTTTTCCAATCTTGGAAATAAAAACATATGTGAATGGATTTCATCTCTTAACATTACATTCAAAACAAGAAGTATAAAAAAAATATAAATAAAAGGTTATATTTGGAAGTAGACAGGGTTTATAAAAATATTCACATTTAATATAAATAAAAGGGTATTTTTGAAAATAGGTAAGATTTATAAAGATATTTGCATATGCTAAAATATTTTAAAATGGGGTATTCAAAGTAAAATGTGGGAGGCTAATAGCATCACTCTAAACTTATTTAATTAATTGAGTTTTTATTAATTTGAAACAAACTCATATGATAACGTTAATTTTATTATTTTGATAATGACTGATAAGGATAAAATTTACATTTTAATGGCAAAATAGTCAAATATAGTTTACTATCGTCAAATATTAACTATGGGTGAAAAGTTGATGGTTTTTCAAGCTTTTTTTAATTTTTTTTTTATGAGTGGGCTATTGGGTCAGTTTACGGATTTCTCAACTAATCTCTTGGGATCCTGAAACTATCGATCGGCTAAGAACCTCAATGTCTACCTCTATTAGCAACCGAAGAAAGACTCGAATTTAAAATCTCTTAAATAATACAAGGTTAAGAGTCTCTATCGAATCATTTGGCCACTTAAAAGTAGTTTTTCAAGCTTTGTTTCGTGAAACCTAGAGTAGGCTTATGTAATTCGACCTGAATTAAAAGTTATTAAAATTTATAGGATTGACTTATAACTCAATCTTATAAACTTCTTTTTACAATCTTGAGATGACAGTTTGTAATTAATTAGTTTACAATTATGTAAGCAAAATCCTTTAAAAGTTAACCAATTACAAGGTGATATATTAAAAATTATAGAAAAGTTTGGGAGATTAGATTATACGTTTAGTATTACCTTCAAATTCCAAAGAAGCAATTTTGCTGACGGGTCTTAAAATTTCTATTTTGTACGAAATATTGAAACCTGCTATTTTTTTTAGGGAAATTAGGCAAAACCCGAGGGTTTGCGAAATTTTCCACTAATTTAGAAAAGAAAATACACTCGAAACTCAATTCCTTCTCTGTTGAAATTTGAAAACTTCGAAACACGACAGAGTTACAGCAAACAAATTCTCTGCCGGTTTTGGAGAACTCTATTGGTTTTGGTTTTCACTGTTGGGTGAATATCTTCTTTACTTTCTTCTTCCTCCTGTTTTTCTCTTGAAAATTATTGTTTACTTTGTCTATTCGCTTTATATCTCTTCCGAGGAATGAAAATGTCGTAATCTCTCCAGTCTTTATATTGTTTGTTTCTCCATTTTTATTTTAAAAATACATTTACCTTGTGATTCATTAAATTGTGATAAATGTCGCTAGGGTTTACCTTTGCCTGGTTATTTATTTTTAATTGCAATCTGATATTTTACTTAAATTGCTTGCTTTTTTTTTTTAAATAAGCTGTTTAGTTTGAGCGTATAAGTTAGACATATTTGCTTTGCTTGGAGGGATATATATGATTTGTGAACTACTGCAGAATACGCTGTTTGAAAACCTATTTGTTATGTAATAAGTTAGGTATAACTTATCCGGAGCACAATAGATTTCATGAAATTGTATGAGGAGAGTTAGGGGCATAATATGATTTTCAAATTTTATCTTCTTAAATTTATCTTGTGCAGATGAAATAATTGCATCGCCTACCTGGTTACCTCAAGAAGTGCAGCCATCTTCTGGAGGACCATCTGGGGGATCTTCAACTGCAATTGCTAGTCCTGCTTCAGTTTCTGGTGGTACTGCAACTGGGTCAATGCATGAACCTGCCCAAGTTAAATTTGCAAATGCCCCTGATTATGCCGTTCCATCTTTGACATTCTCTTACAACGCTGGAGGGTCTCAGCAGTCAGCATCATCTTCTGTCAGTGCCAGCTTTTGTTGTTTTTCTTACTTATCTAAAAATCTTATTTAACTTGTATCTCTTTTTTTATTGTCTTCGTATGTTTGAAATGCAGGTCATTAACTCAAACCCATCAGCATCACCAGTGGTCTTTCAACCTCCGATACCTGGGTCGGCTTCTTCTTCAGGTCCCTCATTTTCATATAACATTTCACAGACGGCTGTTGGTTTCCTTGCTAACCAGCATTTAAAATCTAATATGGTGAGAGTTGAATCTTCAATTAACCATTTCTTTATATATATATATATATATATTTTTTTTTTATTATTTTTTTTTTTTTTCCCTTTCTTCTGTGATGGCCTTCAATGGCATCAATTTTTTTTTTTTTTTGTGAGGAAATGACAATCATTAGATTTTGTGTTATGTTTTACATTTAGCTGCTCACTTGGGTATCTTAGGTGGCATCCACTGATTGATGGGACAGTCTATTCTTCTTTCTGTGTTGCATATTTTTCTTCTTTGTTCTTTCTCTGAGTCTAATCGAGGTAGATACTAGTGTTTGAAGATATACCGCTTCCAAAGTTCACATTGCTAGAATCTAAGAGTTCATAGACTGATATTATGAATGAAATCTTGTATTAAAAAAATAAAAGAATCATTAATGTTATCATAGCCACTTACTTTGTATTATCAAAATAAATTAGGTTTTAACCTGAAGGATAATACTCTGTTGCATTATAGTCTCTTTATCTAGTTCTGTGAATTCTGTGAATATTTCAGTCTTAAGAATTTCCTAACCAAGCTACTGGCTGATTTGTTAGTTTTGTGTTATATTCTGCCAAGGAGTCTGTGTAGCATATTTTTCTTCTTTATTCTTTCTCTGAGTCTAATCGAGGTAGATGCTGGTGTTTGAAGATATTCCGCTTCCAAAGTTAAGATTGCTGGAATCGAAGAGTTCATTGACTGATACTATGAATGAAATCTTGTATTAAAAAAAAACAAGAATCATGAATGTTATCATAGCCACTCACTTTTTATTATCAAAATAAATTAGGTTTTAACCTGAAGGATAATACTCTTTTGTATTATAGTCTCTTTATCTAGTTCTTTGAATTCTGTTAATATTTAAGTCTTAAGAATTTCCTAACCAAGCTACTGGCTGGTTTTNACCCAATTTCGTTCATTTCTCAGCAGATCAGATGTCCATTTCGGTAATTGATTTCTTAACACTTTCCTTTTGTAATGGTTTGAGCCCAATTCTTTGCCTACTAGGAACTCTAATTTTCTGATGACTGTATTAATGTTTGAAGACATTACTGAAGCTCGTGAAAAAGTTCATTTGCAGTTTAACACTTACATTTGTTAACTTGACAACACACCCTTGCCAAGGCAAGGAGTACTATATGCTCCATTTCAATCAGATTACTATATGCCCCATTTCAATCAGATGAAGGAATGTTTGAATTAGTCAAATCTGCTTTAATTAGTAGTCCTGACTTAATTTGATCATGCTGTACACAAAATTTTGGGTATATTTTTTGTGACATATCCCGCTGTACCTATATGATTGGAAGGTGTTTCTATTCTTCTTTCTCTGTAGCATACTTTTCTTCTTTATTCTTTCTCTGATCCTAATCGAGGTAGATACTATGGTGTTTGAAGATATTCCACTTCCAAAGTTCACATTGCTCGAATTGAAGAGTTCATAGACTGATACTATGAATGAAATCTTGTATTAAAAAAAAGAAAGAATAATGAATGTTATCATAGCCTCTAACTTTTTATTATCAAAATAAATTAGGTTTTTACCTGAAGGATAATACTCTGTTGTATTATAGTCTCTTTATCTAGTTCTTTGAATTCTGTGAATATTTCAGTCTTAAGAATTTCCTAACCAATCTACTGGCTGATTTGTTAGTTTTGTGTTATATTCTGCCAAGGAGTCTGTGTAGCGTATTTTTCTTCTTTATTCTTTCTCTGAGTTTAATTGAGGTAGATACTGGTGTTTGAAGATATTCCCCTTCCAAAGTTAACATTGCTAGAATCGAAGAGTTCATTGACTGATACTATGAATGAAATCTTGTATTAAAGAAAACAAGAAGCATGAATGTTATCATAGCCTCTAACTTTTTATTATCAAAATAAATTAGGTTTTAACCTGAAGGATAATACTCTTTTTTATTATAGTCTCTTTATCTAGTTCTTTGAATTCTGTGAATATTTCAGTCTTTAGAATTTCCTAACCAAGCTACTGGCTGGTTTTGTTAGTTTTGAGTTATATTCTGCCAAGGAGTTAGTTCTCTAGAATATACATAACGATATCTGGTTATTGCTTGTGAGGTAGTGGAATGGTATTTGTCGTTGAATGATAATTAATTAAAGCTTGTGATTAATGGAGGTTAACTGTTTGTTTGTTTGTATTGAGAACATTATTTTTTAATTTACTTAATTCTTTTTGCGGGATACATCATCTGCTGTTGCACGAGCTGATCCTGGATCATCTGCATCAACCAGATCTCAGTCTTTATATAATTCTTCAAGTTCTACAGTGGCTGCATCTTCAACTAGTAAAGTTGTTCCGACTTCATGGATGCACACTTTCTCATCTTTTACCGTTCCACCAGGATTATCTGGAGCTCCAGGGACACCAGGCCCTCTTGGACTAGTGTCATCCCCACTGAAGAATGCTTCATCAGCAATTATGGATTCAAACACTTCTGCAGTATGGAGACCCAATGTGTCAACTGCTCCTGCTCCATCAAATCAAGCAATTCAGCATCCAATATACCCTACCCATCCATCCTTACCTCCTATAAGTGGTTCCTCTCAGGGACACTGGTTGCAGCACCCACAGACGGGTGTCATGCTAGGCCGCCTTTTTCGTCATGTCCCCCTGTTTATCCTACTCCCTTTCTTTTGCCGACACTTGGCATGCCTCATCTTTCTGTTGCATCAAATGATTCTTTACCTCCTGGTGTTTCTTCTGTGGCAAATGTTATCCTCTGCTGCTTCGGGGCAACAAGTGGTAGGCGCTTCAGGGATGCAGACAGAACCACCTTCAGGAATTGGTACGCTCAGGGTTTATGCTAGATTACTGATCAGCTAGCAATGTAAGAGCTGTTTATCCTTCATTATTGTTACCTGGAGTAAATTTTTGCCTCATCAATCTTTCATGGCTTTGTAGATAACAGGGAACGTGTACATGCGTTCGACGCAAAGGAAGGATCCGCTGTCAATGAACAATTAGTGCATGGACAGCCCACAAGACTGATACAGGGGTTGTCTACTATTATAATACTGAAACAGGAGAATCAACTTATAACAAACCTGCTGGCTTTAAGGGGGAGGTATATGTAATTATTACTTATGGTCACTTGTTGATAAGTTGTTAGAGCACTATGCATGTTATTTTGTTTATATATTCTTATGCAAAGCATACTTCTGGTACTAAATTTTGTATAACTTCCAAAATGTCAATGGAATAGCTTTGAGGTAAAATTCTATTGGTGATGCATTTGATTAGATTGACCTCTTATCTGATCCTTTTTCGGTCCAGTCCATATAATTGTATTTGTTTTAATTTTCCCACCCAAAACCACCCTGCTATAATATGAAAGAAGTCATGAGTAATTTGGTGCACAAATAATGATAGCACGCTGGTTTAGAACTACAAAAAAGGCGTAGGATATACTGCTGGAAGATTCTGAAAAATACAGGGGAGGGATAATGAGATTATATTAGATCGCTTAGCATTTCTGGCACTGCCCAAAATTCTTGCTGGCGTATTACTCCAAATATATGGACTGGGTAACATATACTGTTTGAGGAATTATTATTTTCTTGAACTCTTAAGATGCTTTTTGGCATCCTACCATTGGAGTTTTATTGAAGTATAAAACTAGTGTTTGTTGACCTCTCGGCTAGTGGTGTTTTGCTTCCCTTTTAGCTATCATTTGTGGCTTCAATTAGCCTTTTCTTGAGCTGTTGAATGTGTGTCTAATCATGTGTCGTATTTTGTTTTAACATTGTGCAGGCTGACAAAGTTTCTGTGCAACCAACTCCGGTTTCAATGTAAGTTATTTAATTTTGGCATTATCTTACTAACCGTTTTGTCCTCAGAAAACAAAATGTGTTTCGAGTCATGTAATTTTTTGGTTCAGTTTTCTGGATTCTTTATACGTCTATATTGAGTGCTAAAGATTCATTGTCTGTTGTGTAATTTTCAAAAATATTTTGATCATCAGCAATAATCAGTTACATATTGAAGATTTATTGGTTCTTTTGATTGAGCTAAAGTGCCTCATGAAGCATTGGGCTGAGTTCAAATTTTGTATTGGCCGGTTTGAGGTACTAGCTCTCTTTCCTTTAATGAAAGCCCATAAACTTTATGCTAAAAGGTAAGATTATATCAGGATGACCCTTTGGAAGTTAACTTACTTGCTAGCTTTCTATGAAAATGAAGCCAATATGTGGTAAATGGAGAAATTATTTGTTCATTGTTTTTGCACATACAGAAAGAAGGGGCAGGTTTATTGCTGTATGTATTTTCATGAACATTTTTTTTTCTGTGAATTCTTCTAGGGCTAAAGCCTAGGCAAAGACTTCAACGTTTTAAGGGGAACATGTGCTTTCCAAATCATATTGAATTGGTTGAAGTCATTATTTAGATTTTCTTCACAAAGTTTGTCAAAATAGGATTTAGAGGAGTGGCAATCTTAAGAGCAAGTTGCGTGGTCCTTGTATCTGCCTTGTTCTTATCTAAAAGCACATTATCTATCAATCTTGACAATGTTGAAAATTTCAAGATTTCCTTATCTCTTAATTCCTTTCGAAATTATAAATCCAGCTCCAGTTTTTATGAGCCGATGAAGGAAACTGATGAGAACACCACCCAATGCTCAATAAAATACTTGTTAGTGAAAACTCAGTGACACAGTTCTGTAACTAGAAACCAAACTGATATATATTGAATTGAATTTGGCAACACACTGCAAGCAGAAAAATAACACTGTAGCTCGAGGGTCTAGCTATCTCCCAACTGATTCCAGATTTCCTGATAGCTATTGCTCTCCTTTAAATACACGGAAATCACACTTTCCGCACTCCCTTTCGTGGAGATTCCTCCTAACTAATTTCTAATCTTAATTCCCTTTGTTGCCCTTGTCCACTGAATTTCCCAGGCTGCCATTTTTCTTCTTCTTCTTGTACAATTTAGTTATAAGAGACTTATCAATACCCCCTCCCCTCTTTCGAGACCCACCTTGTCCTCAAGGTGAAAATCTGGGAACTGCAGGAAGATCACGTCATAAGCCTCCCAAGAGGCTTCAAATGGGGGGAGGTCCTGCCATTTAATCAGAACCTCCAGAGAACCATCCAGTAACTTGCGAGTGGAGAGGACGGCTTCAGGTTGTACTTGTAGTTCCAAGTCTTCAGTTAAAAAGGAGGGGAGCTACTGAACAGGTACTGAAGAATGGAGACTTGGCTTAAGTTGGGAAACATGAAACACTGGGTGGATTCGCAAAGTAGGAGGAAGGTCCAATCGATAAGCCACTGGACCAATCCTGTCTAATACCTTAAAGGGGCCATAGAAGCGAGGGCTTAGCTTCTCATTGAGCTTCCTAGCTAAGGACCGAAACCGATATGGTTGGAGCTTCAAATAAGCGAAATCCCCTAGTTGAAAAAAAAACATCCCGGCGGTGTGAATCCGCAAACAGTTTCATTTGATCTTGGGCAACAACCAAATTGTGCTTGAGGTCTTCCAATATCGCATTTCGATCCCTGATCTGTCGATTGACATCTTCAATCAAGGAGGGGCAATCCGTGAGCTTTAATAGAATGGGAGGGTCCCTGCCATATAAAGCCTTGAAGGGGGTCATTTTGGTAGAGCTGTGGTACGTGGTGTTGTACCAAAACTCAGCCCACGCTAACCATTTGGGCCACTGCCGGGGTTGGGAGCTGCAAAAACAGCGGAGGTAGGCTTTTAAGCACTGATTAGCCACCTCCGTTTGCTCATCTGTTTGGGGATGGTAGGCGGAGCTAAATTTAAGAGATGTACCTGCTGATTTAAACAATTCTTGCCAAAATTGGCTTATGAAGACCCTATCGCGATCAGAAACAATAGATTGTGGAAAACCATGAAGTTTTACCACCTCACATATAAATACATTAGCGACATCTTTGGCGGTGTAAGGATGGGTTAACAATAGGAAATGGGAGTATTTCGTGAGACGATCGACCACCACGAAAATAGTGTCAACCCCTTTGGCCTTAGTCAAACCACCTAAGAAGTCCATTGAAAGATCATCAAATACTTGGGTTGGAATAGGAAGGGGCTGTAACAACCCTGCAGGTCTAAGTGAAGAGTGTCTGTTAACTTGGCAAGTGGCACATGTCTGAACAAATTTTAGCACATCCCGTCGGATACCCTCTCAAAACACAACAGCAGCAATTCTTTTATAAGTCCTAAAGAAACCAGAGTGGCCCCCACTTGGACTACAATGAAATTCCTCCAATAACTTCGGAATGAACGTGGAGTTTTTAGTGAGGATCAACCTGTTTTTAAACAATAAGCAGCCTTTACGAAGTTGATAATGAGGACGACTATTGGGGTTGAAAAGAAGATCTTGAACAATAACTTTTAACTTAGGATCAGCTTGTGCTTCAGCCGTTATAGCATTATAATCCGTGAATTGAACTGTGGTGATGGCCGTGATTTCCTTTGTGTCCTCTTTCCGGGACAAGGCATTAGCCACCTTGTTAGAATTGCCTGGAAGGTAGTGAATCTCAAATGAGTATCCCATGAGCTTTGAAATCCACTTGTGCTGATCTGGCATTTTAACCCTTTGGTCTGTAAGAAATTGCAAGCTTCGTTGGTTCGTCTTGATGATAAATTTGCGGCCAATGAGATAATGACTCTACTTACGAACGGCAAAGACAATAGCCATAAGTTCCCGTTCATAGGTTGCCTTAAGCCGAGATTGAAGTGAGAAAGCCTTACTGATGAAAGCAATTGGCCTAGCATTCTGTACTAAAATAGCACCCATTCTAGCCCCTGAAGCATCTGTCTGAATCTTGAATGGAAGCTCAAAATTGGGTATCGTTAAAACGGTCACAGTGGTCATGCTAGTCTTAAGATTATCAAATGTCTCTTGAGCTTCATTACCTAAGCTAAACGAATCTTTTTTCAATAATTGAGTAAGTGGTTGAGCTATAGAACCATAACCTTTCACAAACTGCCGGTAATACCCCGTGAGCCCTAAAAACCCTCTCAAGCTCTTCACATGGTGCGGTACAGGCCAAGATATCATTGCTTCAATCTTTTGCGGGTCAGCCTCCACCCCGTTAGCGGATATTAAGTGGCCCAGATATTCCAACCTGTATTGAGCAAAAAGACATTTCTTTTGGTTTACCACCAGTGCGTTATCCTGCAAAATCTGGAAATTTTGTCGCAAGGGTTGAATGTGAGTAGTCATGTCCAGGCTATAGATGAGAATATCATCAAAGAAAACCAGAATGAACTTCTATAATAATGGCCGAAAAATTGTATTCATAAGGGTCTGGAAGGTAGATGGTGCATTCGTTAACCTGAAGGGTTTCACCAAGAACTCATAATGGCCCTCATGGGTACGGAAAGTGGTCTTTGGAATATCCTCCTCTTTAACTCGAATTTAATGATACTCGAATTTCAAATCTAACTTGGAGAAGACCGTAGTCCCTGCTAGCTCATCCAACGACTCTTCAATAGATGGAATAGGGAACTTGTTGGGTATGGTAATGCTATTTAAGGCTTTAAAGTCAACACAGAATCGCCAACTCCCATCCTTTTTCTTAACTAACAACACGGGACTGGCGTAGGGGCTTGTGCTAGGTTGGATAATCCCTGCATCCATCATTTCCCTAACTAATCTCTCAATCTCATTTTTTTTTAGAGGTAAGGGTATTTATATGGTTTGATATTGGGTGGATTGGTTCCTGGTTGCAGGGTAATGGCATGGTCAAGTTTTTTGCGGGGAGGGAGTCTAGTGGTTTGGTCAAAAACTTAGGGGAAATCAGTCAGCACCTCTGCCACCACAGGTTCCAATTTTTCTTCTTCCGGACTATCCCGGACTTCTATTGATCTGCATTCCACCACGTATCCATCCCCTTTCGGTGGCAGCATCTCGAGTAAAGTTTTCAGAGAAACTACTGTTTTAACCAGTGAAGGATCTCTCTTGAGTATCACCTGTTTACCTTCCTTATCAAATGCCATAGTCAACTTGCCCTAATTGGAATAAAAATCACCTAAAGTGCTTAGCCAAGTAATTCCAAGGACCACATCAGCCCCACCCAATTGAAATGGAAAAAAATCCTGTTGAACTTCCATCCCCTGCATCTCTAACTTTACATCTCGACATATCCCCTCACCCTTGATTTTGAATCCATTACCCACCCTGACCCCGAAAGACTTCGTTCCATCGATCGGGATTTCCAATTTTTGCACTAACCCATGTGAGATAAAGTTATGTGAGGCTCCACTGTCTACTAAAACCACCACCTCCTCACTTCTAATCTGCCCCCGAAGCTTCATGGTTCAGTCTGAAGTAATGCCTACAATGGAGTTCATGGATAACGATCGAGGATTACCTTCTACAGAGTTTTCTGACTCTGGTTCACTCACGATTTCCCCTCTGTCAGGTTCATCATCATCCATTAGTAGTAGAACTTGAAGAGATCGACTCTTACACTGGTGATTTGGCCCAAATTTCTCGTCACACTGGAAGCACAGCCCCCTTTTGCGCTTATATTGTAGATCTGCCTTCGTCAGTCGCCGGAATCCGTCATTGCGTGGTGGGGTGGTTGTTCCTCCCATCTTTTTTTCTCTCCTGTCCCATACCCGGTTGTTTTGTCCTGTTTCTGGGGGTTTGACTCCCATATTCCACCCATTTTGTCGTCCCAGATCTGGAGAAATGGAGACCCTATTGTAATTCTCGATTTTGCCCATTTGGTTTTCGGGTCTGGCCATTTGGGTTTTAAAAAAATTGGGCTTAGATTTGTCTAGGACCCATTTTTTTCTCTTCTATTCTGTGGGCCTGGTCAATAAGCTCAAATAAACTATTAGATTTACTCACCCTTAGCTCAGCCCTTAACTCTTTTCTTAGACCATTTGCAAAAATACCCATTAGGAGATCTTCTCCTAACTCACGCCGAGGGGTTGATAATTCTTCAAACTGTTCACGAAATTCAGTCACAGTCCCAGTTTGCCTCAACGCCACCAGTGCTTCATAAGTAGACCCCTTATATGATGGTCTGAATCTTTCTACTAGTGTTGATTTGAAATAGCTCCAGGAGGTTATTGGCGACCGAGATTCAACCCATTGGTACCAGTTCAAGGCTCGTCTCTCCATACACACTGCCGCTGCCTGTACTTTCTCTTTTTCTTCGTACTTATTGATCGCAAAATACCGATCAGCTCTGAAGGTCCATCCAAAGGGATCATCTCCGTTAAATATCGGCAATTCTAGTTTGCGAATCCTCTTGTCCTCCTTCTCGTTATCGCTGCTATGTTTTCATTCAGATTCCTTATCATGGCTAGAAGTTTGATCCTCCGATGATAAGGATGATTTCTCCTTATTTCATTTTTCATCCCTTTCTTCCCTTATACGCATTAATTCGCGCATCTCCGTTAAGTACTCCCTCACACTTTCCAGGTCAGTTTTCATCTGTGTCCATGCTTTCCTTCACTGTCTTCATTTCTTTTTATATGTTTTCCATTCTGTTCTCCATCTTGGGTTTGACCATTCTCCAACCTTGCTCTGATATCAAATTGATGAGAACACCACCCAATGCTCAATAAAATACTTTTAGAGAAAACTCAGTGACACAGCTCTGTAACTAGAAACCAAACTGATATATATTGAATTGAATTTGGCAACACACTACAAGCAGAAAAATAACAATGACAAAGAAAAGATAAAAAGAGTGGCTAGCACTTCGAGGGTCTAGCTACCTCCCAACTGATTCCAGATTTCCTGATAACCTTAGCTAGCTATTGCTCTCCCTTAAATACACTGAAATCACACTTTCCGCACTCCCTTACGTGGAGATTCCTCCTAACTAATTTCTAATCTGAATTCCCTTTGCTGCCCCTGTCCACTGAATTTCCCAGGCTGTCCTTTTTCTTCTTCTTCTAGTACAATTTAGTTATAGGAGGCTTATCAGAAACATGGATGGTCTCAAATCTATTACGACATAAAAGAAACTCTATGATGACATAATCTAAAAAAGGTGAGGAAATCAATCACTTATGCCTTCTCCTTTGATCCTTTTTAACCACCCAAAAATAGATTTACTTGCCATTTCAAATTATTAAATCAATATTATTAATGACGGGAACAACTTGAAAATATGATTTCCAAGGACTATTGTTTGAACTTGAGTGCACAACTTTGGATACTTTTCCATTTGGTTGAATACCATGTAAGCTTTTAGTGACTACAATTGTCAAACCATTCTTTCAATGGGAAACCTCTGACCACCACTTTGCCTAAAGAACCCTATCCTTTTTCCTGAAATTCCCTTTGGTAAGGGCCTAACAATAGTATTTAAGCTTTAGCACCCTCTTTTATTTGCCCTTGCTCATAAAAGTTACAACCATAATGATAAATACAGTTCATTATAATTTTGTTGACAGCTTAAGTTGATAAGTAAGTCAATAATATATAATTTCTAACATGCCTAAGAACTTAATCAAAGAGTAGTGTCATCCCTATAACAATATCCATTAGGTTTTTTAGCTTGTAGTACATTGAATTGACACTATATCATAGTTGAAATTATCCATTGAACACTAGGGTTAAATGGTGATCTTTTGTCTATTATAGTTTTTTAAGGTGTATCCTATATTGAAGAAATGTATAGTATTTCCTTTGTAATTTTCTTCTGTTTTCTTCTGTTTAGGGACTATTTGGTTGGCACTGATTGGGCATTGGTTACAACAAATGATGGCAAAAAGTATTACTACAACAGCAAAACCAAGGTTTGATATTGAATTAGATATTTGATTCTCATTAAAAAAAGGGTAGAAAGAGTTATGTGAGAACATTATTTATTTCATTATTATCAATCTATGTTGTTCAAGTATTGTAGAAAGTGAGTGAAACCTATGCTGTATGGTATCAATAATCAATATGCTACATATACTTAGATCTCAGTTGCTGAAATATAAGAATCAACTAGAGAATGTGGGAAGCCAACTATGTTATGCTATTAACCATTTGTTGCTGATAGAAGTTTTAGGTGTTTTTTTTCAAGCCACTTTATAGTCTTAGTTGTTTAGCGGTAGACTAAACTTCAATGTGAACATTGATTTTTCTCTCAACACATTCTGTTTCTCTTCCTTTCTTCCGAGCTTCTCCCGTTCTTATTATTATAGATTTTTCATGTTTCTCTCTTCCTCATATTCCACTAGTCCCACACACCACCTCGTCCTAGGATATGCTTACTTTCACTCCTATCAAGCAGATTACTAGAAATTTGTAGAACATGTTAATCTTTTTTTTTTTTCCCCTAAATTCATATTTTACACACTGCAATGTTTCAAATGTTGATATTTAGAGACTTGTTCTAAATGCTAGAACATCTATAAAAGGACTCTTTTCTCAAAGCCTTTTCATTTGATTCAGTTTCACATATAAGTGAGAAGGGATTATAAAATATCTAAAGATTTCTTTCACCGTCGACTTAATAATTATATAAATATGGACTTTTATTGAATTCTGTGGAGCTTCTTTTGTATCTGCTATTATTAGTAAAGTTAGTGATGCACCATGTGTCTATCTCATTGCCTTGCATGGACTCAAAACTTTGACTTTCTACCGTTACATTAAAGAAAAAGGAACTTTATTGAACAGTAGTTGAACAATGTTGTTGGTTGGTTGCAAAAAGTGTCTAGAGCACGCAAGAGATTTAAGGACAATTTGAATCTCCTTGTCTTTCATTTTTCTATAAATTTGCAACCTCAGCCAGTAACATTTGAATGTTTAAAAATTTTACTACTCAACTCCGTTTCTATTTTAATTCGAGAAAGAAAGAAATATTATCAGTCCCATTAGCATGAGTCTTGTTCCACAGTAATCTACACAATGGCTCTGAATTTCATTTTTCAAAGTGTATATCTTTAGTTCATACTAATTTCAAAATACTGAGGGCTATTGACTTGAGGAAAATAGTGGGAGCGTCGTTTAATAAAAGACCATATTAAATAATAATGAACTTTGTAATGATTTTTTCTTTTCTGCAATTGTAGATTCACCAAAATAAGTATTATGAACCTGCGACCAATAATCGAGAGAGAAAACAGGTTGGATGGATCCAATTTCTCAGACTGGTATCGTAATTTTCAGATTATACTCAAGTTGAAAAAGAAATTGTATATCCTTGAAAGCCATACATGGCTGAGCCTGATCCTGATGTCACTCAAGAAGTAAATGACACTTATCAAAAGTTCTTTAATGATGCTAATGGCGTTCGATGCTTGATGTTAGCATCGATGACACTAGTGCTGCAAAAGCAGCATGCGAATATGGACGTTGCTGCCATTATTCTACACCTCAAGGAATTTTTCGAAGGGAATGCTCAACATGAGAGGTGCAAGGTGTCAAAAGCCCTGTTTGGAAGTCGACTGACTAAGGGAGCCCAAGTTGGCCCTCATGTGCTCAAGATGATCGAGCACATAGAAAGGCTTGAGACTTTGGGATTTGAGTTGGATGTAGAATTACAAATGGATTTAATTCTGCAATCCTTGCTTGACTCTTATACACCGTTCATTATGAACTTCAATATGAACACCATGGTGAAAACCCTGTCGGAGCTTTTGAACATGCTGAGAACTGCAGAGTAGGACTTAAAGAAGTTCAAGCCTATTTTACTGGTAGCTGCCAGTAAAGGAAAGGGTAAAGGTAAGGGCAAGGGCAAGGGCAAGGGCAAGGGCAAGGGCAAGGGCAAGGGAAAGGCCAAGGCCAAGGCCAAGGCCAATTCCAAGCCCAAGCCCAAAGGACAGGGTACTCTTGGGCCTGAGAATGGTATAGGGAAGGGTGGGAAAGTAGTCTGCTTTTATTGTGGCAAGCCTGACCATTGGAGGAAACACTACAAGGCTTTCCTCGCAAGCAAGAAGAAGTCAGATGCTTCAACTTCGGGTATATTTATGATTGAGATTAACTTCTCTCCCTCAACATCTTGAGTCATTGACACAGGATGTGGTACTCACATTTGTACTGATGTACGGGGACTAAGACAGAGTAGAGTGCTCGCAAAGGGAGAGGTGGACCTACGAGTTGGAAATGGAGCACATGTGGCTGTATTGGCTGTAGGGACTTATTGTTTATCTTTGCCTACGAGCTTGTTGTTGGAACTACATAACTATTATTACGTACCTTCTATTTCTAAAAATATTATTTCGGTATCCATTTTGGATAACATAGGGTAACATTTTGAGATATCTAATGGATTATTATCCTTTATGTCGGGACTGTAACGACAACCCTTTGCTCAAGAATGCCAAGAGTCTATTTTCTTGCATGAGAACAGCCCCCAACCCATGGCCAGACGCATCTGTCTCAATCACGAATTCCTTAGAAAAATCGGGCATAGCTAAAACTGGTACTGAAGTCATAACCTGTTTCAATTCTTCGAAGGCCCTCTTTGCGTCACTGTTCCATTTGAAAGCATCTTTCTTTAATATTGTAGTTAGAGGAAATGCAATCTTACCATACCCACTGACAAATCTTCGATAATACCCTGTCAAGCCTAGGAATCCTCAAAGAGCTCTTAAATTTTTTGGAACTGGTCATTGGAGAATGCTATCAATTTTGAAAGAGTCAACTACTACTCCGGCTGACGAAATGATGTGTCCTAAATACTCGAGTTCTTGTTTCCCAAAGAAACATTTTTTGTGGTTGGCGACTAACCTGTTCTCGTACAATGTCTGCAAGGTGATTGTTAAGTGTCGCACGTGATTATCTATATTCGCACTGTATACTAGAATATCATCAAAAAACACCAGAATAAACTGCCACAAGTATGGCCGAAAAATGTCATTCATTAGAGCTTGGAAAGTTGTCGATGCGTTGGTTAGATCGAAGGGCATGACTAGGAATTCATAATGGCCTTCATGGGTTCGAAAGGCGGTCTTTAGAGTATCTTCTCCTCTCATTCTGATTTGGTGGTGCCCCGACGTCAAATCTAATTTGGAGAAGATTGTACCCCTCCCCAATTCATCAAATAACTCATCCACTACTGGAATTGGGAATTTGTCCGGGACTGTGATTTTGTTTACCGCTCGATAATCGACGCAGAATCTCCATCCATCATCTTTCTTCTTGACTAATAACACGGGACTAGAGAATGGGTTGATACTCGGTTTGATAATGCCGGAGGCTAACATTTCTCTGACAATTCTCTCAATCTCATTTTTTTGGTAGTAAGGATAGCGGTAAGGTCGGATGTTTGGTGGTTATGCGTTGGGTAAAAGCCGAATGGTGTGTTCATGGTTCCTAATGGGAGGTAGGCCTGTTAAAGGTTTAAAAACCCCTTGGAATTGCTCCAAAATTTCCCTCAATCGACTGTCCACATCGTTCCCATTTTCTGGCTGTTTTTGTAAAGATCCGAATTCTACTAAATAGCCCTGCCCTTCCTTCTGAATTGTCTTCAACATTGCCTTCAGAGAGACCAATGTCTTGCTTAGAGCTGGGTCCCTACAGAGTGTCACCGTCTTACCTTTCTCCTTGAATCTCATTACCTGATTTTTCCAATCTATCATGGTTTCTCCCAACGTTTCTAGCCAAGCCATTCCTAACACCACATCCGAACTATTCATATCAAATGGGAAGAAATCCAACACTGCAGTCACTCCCTGAATATCAATACAGACTCCTCGGCATTCACCTTCACTTCTCACCCGATAACCATCCCCTACCCTCACTCCAAACGACTGTGTTCCAGTAATAGGAATTTTTAATTTCTCCACTTCTCTTCTACTAATGAAATTATGAGACGCTCCACTAACAATCAAAACAATCAGCTCTATATCCCCAATCTTCCCCTTCAATTTCATGGTTCTTGGCCCATTGATTCCCACAACAGAACTGAGTGACAACTCCACATCCTCCTGGTTAGTTTCTTCAGCTTCCTCGTTCATCTCTTCCCCTTTAACAAGCTAAGTTTCTTCCTCTTCTTCTTCCACAAGGATGACTTGAAATTGTCTGTCTCCACAAGGATGACCAGGAAAAATTTTTGCATCACACCTAAAGCATAAGCATCTCTCTCTTTTCTTCTGGATCTCGTTTTCAGTCATGTGTTTAAAGGGAAACTCTTTGCGAATGGGGAGATTCTGCTCTATGGGCTGATTAACGGTGGAGCTGCTACTTCGTTGGCTGTTGTTTGGGTTAGTAGTTGGAGTTGGAAATCGTCGCTGCTGGTCATGGAGGTTATTAGATATGGGCATATTTGTGAATGAAGGCTGGAAATTATTATTATATTTGAATCCTTGGCTATTGGACCCAATCTGACGACCTGACCCCACTCCACCAAAAGAGTTTTGACTTTTATTTGCTAAACTAATTCCCCCAAAATGTGTCACTCTATTCATTCCATTTTTAATTTCCTCTAAGGCCCAATTTTTGTCTTCAATCCTTTGGGCTAATTCAATTAATTGGATCAATGTTTCATGCCTCCTCAATCTTACTTCAGCTTTAATTTCGAGCTTAAGCCCATTGGTGAATGCAGCCCACAAAACATCTTCCATAACCTAACGAAGAGGGGCAGATGTTGCTTCAAATTTTCTACGATAGTCCTCCACAGTTCTTGTCTGTTTAATCGCCATTAACGCCTCATAAGGTCCTTTCTCTTGAGACCCACTAAACCTATGAATAAGGGCAAGTTTGAAAGTGGCCCACGACGTCACAGGAGCTCTAATTTCCATCCATTGAAACCAATTAACAGCATCACCTTCCATCCAAACCGCAATAGTGTTTAATCGACCCTCTTCCTCCTGGATTCTGTACATGCCAAAGTATCTCTCGATTCTAAAAAGCCACCCATATGGATCGTCTCCTATAAAGATTGGTATATCCAATTTTCGGCCACTATACTCCGATATTCCTCGCTCACAGTTGTTGTGATTGTATCTGCCTCCCCTTGGTTTTGGTCGTTTTCCCCATTAACTCCAGCTAATCCACTCCCTTCTCCCTTTCCAGCGTCTTCTTCATCTCTTCATCTCATCCACGCATGCATCTCAACCAAACACTCTCTAATCGTACCTAGTTCACTTTCAATCTTATCAACCTTGTTCTCCATTCTTGTACCAACCATAACCTTGCTCTGATACCACTTTGATAGAAACCTGGCTTACCTCTGTCACGCTCAACTCACAGACACTTCCCAGATTATTTCAATTCTGCTGGTTATCAACCCAGAATTTTCAGTCAACCAATTCTAACCAAAATACTACTCTGAATGGAACACAACAATACTGGACAGATTTGATAATTGTACTCAATGACATATCAAAGTAAATTCTATTAAGATAACAATTCTTTACAACTCAAATAAAGCAATAATCAATTAAATCAGAAAAACAGCTCATCCAGGATGAGTCTGCCAACAATAAGAACCCACTAGACTTCGAGAGCCAGCATCTCCCCAAATCCCTTCCCTCTACAAAATTCCCTGCTCCACAGATCCTTCTCGCTGCCTTTTATTCTTCGTGTTCTATTGTTGTAATTGAATTCAGCTCCCCAACCGCTCAGCATTTGCCATTTGTCACTTTCCCATAAACCCAAAACCACCCTCCATCACGCTCAAAGCCTGACCTGAGTCCCTCAATCCTCTATTTGCGCCCTTATTTTTCCTCCTATATACCAAGGTATTGTTAGTCTCATCATATTCACAGTTTATTGCTTGAAAATTTGGATGACTTGATGAAAACTGAAATAAACATTAGTGTATGTTTTGAGTTATATTCTTTTGAAAGATGAGGCCGATTGCACTAACATGATGGATTTAACTTTTTTAAATGGGTCACAAAATTGTTAGAACTGAGATTTAAGTGATGCGGTACTGTTTCCTCCGCCGCCTTCTTAATTTGATTACGTTTTATTCTTTGGTCATTCTAATTATTTTTATGTTTTATGTGAATATGACCAATTTCTCTTCTCTTGCATCTGTCCTGATATACCTATATACATATTTGCTTGGTCAAAATGTGAGAGATAGTTGTTGATCTAGTGTACATTTTATTTCCAAGGTTAAGTGTAATGCATAATTTTCTTCAATTGTGGTTGACCATCCTGTCTTCTCTAATTTTAGCTGTGGCCATATTTGTGCAAATTTTGATATGCTTTCTAATTAAAAAAACTAGTTCTGTGAGTGATTAGTGTACAAACTATTGGCGACTACTGATGATTATAGTATCTATAAATATGAATAAGCAATTTTATGCGAATTCTAATTGTTATATAAGGGATATAAAATTGCTAACATTTTATTTTGTTGTAGCATTTATATAATAAAAATTACATGCTTTATAATGTTGATAAACTGTGATTTATGAGTGAGAGATGTGACTGTCATTCTGCCAAGGTTAATAATGGAAAAGAAGTTAGAAAGAAGCAGGATGATGGCATTTCAAAAGGGAGGTCTAAGCCTTAAATATGCTCAGATGTTGCGGCTATAGCTTTCATATCATTTACAAATTGTACTTACTTTTGGCTTTGTCATCTAGGTAAGCAGCTGGCAGAGCCCCAATGAGGTGACAGAATTGAGAAAGAAGCAGGATGATGGCATTTCAAAAGATCATGTAATGTCAGTGCCAAGTACTAACATCACGATTGAAAAAGCACCTGCTCCAACAACTTTGAGTGCTCCGGCTGTTAACACAGGCGGACGTAATGCCACAACTCTGAGAACCTCAGGGCCAGGATCTTCATCTGCCCTGGATTTGATCAAGAAGAAGCTGCAGGACTCTGGAACTCCTGTTACTTCCTCAGCTGCTCCAGTTGCATCAGGAACAGTGGCCTCAGAATTAAATGGCTCTAAAGTTGTTGAGGTTGCAGTGAAGGGCTTGCCAAATGAGAGCAGCAAAGAAAAGTTAAAAGATGCTAATGGGGATAGTAACATGTCTCACTCTTCTTCAGATTCAGAGGATGAAGACATTGGACCATCGAAGGAGGAGTGCGTTACTAAATTTAAGGTATCTTTATTGCTCTTATTTTGTTAAAATTTCCTCCAATCTAACAATTTGAGTTGGTGTTTTTTACTGTCCTTCCTCTTGGAATTTCAGTGCTTGTCCTATAGATTCATATGTAAATAAAATTTATAATTTTTCCTATGTTATTTCTTGTATTAAATATGTATATTTTATGAATGGTATTTGTCTGCTACTGTTGTTATTATTCTTTTTCGATGCAACTTCAAATGTAGCTTCAGTAATAACAATATCATCCACATACACAATTATAAGAATGATGTCAGTTTCAGACCGTTTGTAGAAAACAAAATGGTTAGTTTTACATTTCAGCATACCAAATCTCTCAACAGCCTAACTAAACTTTCCAAACCAAGCACCGAGGACTTTGTTTTAAACTATACAGAGATTTGCGAAGATAACATACTTTACCATACTCCCCCTGAGCAACAAACCTAGGAGATTGCTCCATATATACCTTTTCCTGAAGATCATCGTGAAGAAAAGCATTCTTGATGTTTAATTGATGCAAAGGTAAATCATAAGTAACTGTCATCGAAAGAAACAGTTGAATAGAGGTAAAGTTAGCCACAGGGAATAAAATATTAGAATAATCAACTCCGTAGGTCTGAGCATATCCTTTAGCAATCAGACGCGCTTTTAGTCGAGTAACTAACCCATCTAGATTAACTTTGACTGTAAACACCCATTCGCATCCAATTGCCTGTTTCCCTGAAGGTAAATCTACAAATTTCCAAGTACCATTGTCATCTAAGGCATTCATTTCCTTTATAATTGCATTACGCCAACCAGGATGAGAAATGGCTTCATGAACAGTTTAAGGGATAGTAACAGAATCAAGGGAAGCAATAAAAGAGCATGATGAGTGTGACAAATGATCATAAGTAACACAAGAAGTAACATGATAAGTACACTGTCCTTTACCTTTTCGCAATGCAATAGGAAGATCATCACTTGAAACTGGATCGGATGACCAAAAAGTTGGCGTCAGACATGAAACAGGAGGAGGTGGACGACGAGAGTAGACTTTAACAGAAGCAAGATCAGAGATAGGAGCCGATGTAGGAAGCACAAGTTTGGTGACAAGGTCAGAGATAGGAGTCGGTTCAGATATCGGTGCAGGGGAAGTGAAGGTATAAACTAACAAATCATCATTATCATCATCCTTCCGACGAATTGCAAGAGAATAGGGAAAGTATGGTGTTTCTTCTAGAAAGGCAACAACAATGGAAATAAGATACTTATTAAAACTTGGACAATAAAACCGATATCCTTTTTTAAGTTGAGAATAACCAAGAAAGACACATTTTAATGACTTAGGATCTAATTTAGTGACTGACGGTCGACCATCCCGAACAAAGCAAGTGCTACCCTAGGTTGAAGAGGAAATAATGCTTTATTAGGAAAAAGAATATTGTACTAGGTCTCACCATGAAGGACAAAAGATGGCATGTGGTTAATCAAAAAGCAGGAGGTGGAAACTGCATCAGCCTAGAATGGTTTAGGAACATTCATTTGGAATAATAAGGCTCTGGTAGTTTCAAGAAGATGTCTTTTTTTCCCTTCAGCTGTTCCGTTTTGAGATGGAGTATCAACACATGAAGTTTGATGAACAATGTCATTCTGAGTCGTAATTTTGAAAATAATCTGACAGATATTCTTTTGCATTTTCACTGCGCAATGTATGAACAGAAACATTGAATTGAGTTTCAATCTCAGTACAAAAAGCATAGAAATAAGAAAACAAATCAGAACGATTTTTCATTAAGAATAACCAAGTCATACGAGAGTAATCGTCCACAAATATAACAAAATATCTAAAACCAGTTATAGACAGAACTGGACAGGGACCCCAAACATCAGAGTNTTCATGAACAGTTTTAGGGATAGTAATAGAATCAAGGGAAGCAATAAAAGAGCATGATGAATGTGACAAATGATCATAAGAAACACAAGAAGAAACATGATAAGTACACTGTCGTTTACCTTTTCGCAATGCAATAGGAAGATCATTACTTGAAACTGGATCGGATGACGAAAAAGTTGGTGTCGGACATGAAACAAGAGGAGGTGGACGACGAGAGTAGACTTTTACAGAAGCAGGATTAGATATAGGAACCGATGCAGGAAACACAAGTTTAGTGACAAGGTCAGAGACAGGAGTCGGTTAAGATATCGGTGTAGGGGAAGTGAAGGTATAAACTAACAAATCATCATTATCATCATCCTTCCGACGAACTGCAGGAGAATAGGGAAAGTATGGTGTTTCTTCTAGAAAGGCAACAACAATGGAAACAAGATACTTATTAAGACTTGGACAATAACACCGATATCCTTTTTTAAGTATAACAAGAAAGACACATTTTAATGACTTGGGATCTAATTTAGTGACTGACGGTCGAACATCCCAAATAAAGCAAGTGCTACCCTAGATTGAAGAGGAAATAATGCTTTGTTAGGAAAAAGAATATTGTATGAGGTCTCACCATGGAGGACATAAGATGGCATGTGGTTAATAAAAAAGCAGGCGGTGGAAACTGTATCAGTCTAGAATGGTTTAGGAACATTCATTTGGAATAATAAGGCTCTGGCAGTTTCAAGAAGATGTCTGTTTTTCCCTTCTGCTATTCCGTTTTGAGATGGAGTATCAACATATGAAGTTTGATGAACAATGTCATTCTGAGTCGTAATTTTGAAAATAATCTGATAGATATTCTTTTGCATTATCACTGTGCAATGTATGAACAGAGACATTGAAT
Source organism: Pistacia vera (assembly GCF_008641045.1). NCBI lineage: Eukaryota > Viridiplantae > Streptophyta > Magnoliopsida > Sapindales > Anacardiaceae > Pistacia > Pistacia vera. The sequence goes on along the minus strand of NW_022195823.1, from coordinate 572,807 downwards.
TGAGTTTTAATCTCAATACAAAAAGCACAGAAATAAGAAAACAAATCAGAACGATTTTTCATTAAGAATAACCAAGTCATACGAGAGTAATCGTCCACAAATGTAACAAAATATCTAAAACCAGTTTTAGACAGAACTGGACAAGGACCCCAAACATCAGAGTGAACTAACTCAAAGGGAGAATTAGCTCTTTTATTGACTCTAGGACTAAAACTGACACGATGATGTTTAGCAAACTGACATGACTCACACTCTAATGTAGACACTTTATTAAACTGAGGACACAATCTCTTCAATGAAGGAAGAGATGGATGGCCCAAACGACAATGTGCTTGAAACGGGGATGCAACACTAGAACAAGCGACAGGTGTAGATTTTGGTCTGTCGAGAATGTATAAACCTCCAGATTCATGTCCTTTACCAATAATCTTCTTCGTCGTAAGATCCTGAAACAAGCAATAATCGGGAAAGAATAAAACACAACAGTTAAGAGCACGAGTAAGTTGGCTAACAGAAATCAAATTGAAAGAAAAATCTGGTAAATGTAAGACATTTGACAAGGGAAGCTGTGGAGTAGGGGTAACTGTGCCAGACCCAAGAACGTAGGATGGTGACCCATCTGCTAAAGTCACATTCGAAAGGGTTTTTGATTGATAAGTAGCAAAGAGACTGGGATTACCTGACATGTGATCTGTTGCACCAGAGTCAATGACGAATTTGGAGGATGAGGAAAGGAGACATGTATTTGGCTTACCTGAGTCAGCCATAGCTGTGACAGGAGTAGGTGAAGCTTTTAATGATTCCTGGTACAATGAAAACTTGGCAAATTCATCTGCAGAGATAGGAACTGACTGATCCGAAGTATTATTAGTGGATGCAACATGGGCAGAGGGATTTCTTTTATTTCTGTTCTGAAGCTTTCTACAATCACGCTTCATGTGTCCTGGCTTATGGCAATAGTGACACACAATTCCTCCCATATTACTATTTGACCCTCCTCCTTTGTTGCCACTTCCAAATTGTGATCGCCCAGATTCATAGTCATTCTTTTGACTGACGAGAGCACCACTAAACTGAACCGGTGGGTTACTTTCTGTGCGAAGTACCCTACTAAAGACATCCTGCAACTAAGAGATCTCTGGACTGACTAGAACCTGAGACTTAGTAGTCTCAAATTCAGAAGGAAGGCCTGCAAGAAAACTCATGACTGTCATTTGCTCCCGTTGTTTTTGTTGAACTTTGATATCAGCATTGAAGGGTAACAACATGTTCAATACTTCATAAGTCTTCTTAAACTCCATAAAATAAGTTGTAAGAGACTTATCTTGTTTCTCTGCATGGTAGAATGCCTTACACACTTCATAAATATCATTTCCATCACTGGCTTTGTATCAGACATGCCTTAAACAGATGATAATCCCAATGCACATCAACAAACGGATAAAACAAAGCAAACTAACCAAATTTCATTGACACACCAAATCAATCAACAGCCACCACCAACCAGAAGCCACAACACAGCAAAAGTCCAATAACCAAACGAAAACAAAGTGTTAAAAGATCACAACTAAATCCTCAAAAATATCCAAACAAAGAATAACAGTAAACCAGTAAGAGATTACCCAATCCAGCATAAAAATGTGTTGTACAAGTACCGGCGAAGCAGACGAAGGGAATTGGAGGAGACATCAGCAGTGGACGCGCTTTCATGCTCCAGTGTGTGGTACTGTTCACTAGAGTTTCGGGTGGCATATGAAGCTCACATGCGGGGATTTTGATGGTCGGAACTCGGGGTTTTGCCTATCGGCGGCTTCTTAATCTCCCTAGGGTGGTGGTGTTGAACAAATCTCAACCTAAATAGGTGTTCTCAATTTGAAACCCAAACCCTAATTTCCTAATTTTGAAACCCAAACCCTAATTTCCCAATTTTGAAACCTAAACCCTAATTACCTTTTAAGGCTTTGATACCATGTAAATAAACGTACTAAGGATGAATATTCCACTTCTCATTCATAGCGTAAGAGGATACATATTTATATATACTTGTAGTGTTCTATACTTGTAGTGTTCTAAACTAGGTAGGTGATCAATCTCTATTAGGATACAAGTGATCCCTATNCTAACAATTTGAGTTGGTGTTTTTTACTGTCCTTCCTCTTGGAATTTCAGTGCTTGTCCTATAGATTCATATGTAATTATAATTTATAATTTTTCATATGTTATTTCTTGTATTAAATATGTATATTTTATGAATGGTATTTGTCTGCTACTGTTGTTATTATTCTTTTTCGATGCAACTTCAAATGTAGCTCCAGTAATAACAATATCATCCACATACACAATTATAAGAATGATGCCAGTTTTAGACCGTTTGTAGAAAACAAAATGGTTAGTTTTACATTTCAGCATACCAAATCTCTTAACAGCCTAACTAAACTTTCCAAACCAAGCACCGAGGACTTTGTTTTAAATCATACAGAGATTTGCGAAGATAACATACTTTATCATACTGCCCCTGAGCAACAAACCCAGGAGGTTGCTCCATATATACCTTTTCCTGAAGATCATCGTGAAGAAAAGCATTCTTGATGTTTAACTGATGCAAAGGTCAATCATAAGTAACTGCCATCGAGAGAAACAACTGAATAGAGGTAAACTTAGCCACAGGGGAAAAAGTATCAGAATAATCAACTCCATAGGTCTGAGCATATCTTTTAGCAATCAGACGAGCTTTTAGTCGAGTAACTAACCCATCTAGATTAACTTTGACTGTAAACACCCATTCGCATCCAATTGCCTGTTTCCCTGAAGGTAAATCTACAAATTTCCAAGTACCATTGTCATCTAAGGCATTCATTTCCTTTATAATTGCATTACGCCAACCAGGATGAGAAATGGCTTCATGAACAGTTTTAGGGATAGTAACAGAATCAAGGGAAGCAATAAAAGAGCATGATGAGTGTGACAAATGATCATAAGAAACACAAGAAGAAACATGATAAGTACACTGTCGTTTACTTTTCGCAATGCAATAGGAAGATCATCACTTGAAACTGGATCGGATGAGAAAAGGTTGTGTCGGACATGAAACAAGAGGAGGTGGACGACAGAGTAGACTTACAGAAGCAGGATCAGAGATAGGAGCGATGCAGGAACAACAAGTTAGTGACAAGTCAGAGGAACAGGAGTCGGTTAAGATATCGGTGTAGGGGAAGTGAAGGTATAAACTAACAAATCATCATTATCATCATCCTTCGACGACTGCAGGAGAATAGGGAAAGTATGGTGTTCTTCTAGAAAGGCAAAAACAATGGAAACAAGATACTATTAAGACTTGGACAATAACACCGATATCCTTTTTAAGTTGAGAATAACCAAGAAGACACATTTTAATGACTTGGGATCTAATTAGTGACTGACGGTCGAACATCCAAAAATAAAGCACAGTGCTGACCCTAGGTTGGAGAGGAAATAATGCTTTGTAGGAAAAGAAATTGTACGAGGTCTCACCATGAAGGACAGAAGTGGCATGTGGTTAAAAAAAGCAGGCGGTGGAAACTCATCAGTCTAGAATGGTTTAGGAACATTCATTTGGATAATAAGGCTCTGGCAGTTTCAAGAAAGGTCGTTTTTCCCTTCTGCTATCCGTTTGAGATGGAGTATCAACATATGAAGTTTGATGAACATTATGTCAGTCGTAATTTTGAAAATAATCTGACAGATATTCTTTTGCATTATTACTGGAATGTATGAACAGAAAAAGAATTGAGTTTTAATCTCAATACAAAAAGCACAGAAATAAGAAAAAAATCAGAAATGATTTTCATTAAGAATAACCAAGTCATAAGAGAGTAATCGTCCACAATATAACAAAATATCTAAAACCAGTTATAGACGAAACTGGACAGGGCCCCAAACATCAGAGTGAACTATTCAAAGGAGATTAGCTCTTTTATTGACTCTAGGACTAGAACTGACACGATAATGTTCAGAAAATTGAACATGACTCACACTCTAAGTAGACTTATAATGGAGACACATCTTTCAGTGAAAGAAGAGATGGATGGCCAAACGACATGTGTTGAAACGGGGATGCAACGCTAGAACAAGCGACATGTGTAGATTTTGGTCTGTCGAGAATATAAACCTCCAGATTCATGTCCTTTACTAATAATCTTTTTTCCGTAAGATCCTGAAACAAGAATAATCGGGAAAAGATAAACACAACAGTTAAGGGCACGAGTAAGTTGGCTAACAGAAATCAAATTGAAAGAAAATCTGTAAATGTAAGATATTCTTTTGACTGACGAGAGCACCACTAAAATGAACGGTGGGTTACTTTCTGTGCGAAGTGCCCTACTAAAGACATCCTGAACTAAGAGATCTCTGGACTGACTAGAACCAGACTTAGCAGTCTCAAATTCAGAAGGAAGACCTGCAAGAAAACTCATGACTGTCATTTGCTCCGTTGTTTTTGTTGAACTTTGACTCAGCACTGAAGGGTAACAACATGTTCAACACTTCATAAGTCTTCTTAAATCCATAAAATAAGTTGTAAGAGACTTATTTGTTTCTCTCATGGTAGAATGCCTTACACACTTCATAAATATGAGAAACATTCCATTTTTCAGAATATAGAAACTCCAAATAATCCATCAGTTTTTAATAAACTCAAATGATTCATTAGACCAAGTACCTCACCGTCAATAGAGGTCCGTATTTGTAGAATCAACCGAGCATCATCCCAAAGCCAGTTCTTTTCGAATCATCCTCAGGTGGATCATTAGTCATATGATCATTTTTTCAATACTCCGCAAATACAAGTATAATAGGTTACGCCATCATGGTAATTAGTTATACCAATGAGCTTAGTTCTATAATTTTTGACCGTCGGCATAATCACATGGCTTTGTATCAGACAGCCTTAAACAGACGATAATCAATGCACATCAACAAACGGTTAAACAAAGCAAACTAACCAAATTTCAGACACACCAAATCAATCAACACCACCACCAACCAGAGGCCAAAGCACAACAAAAATCCAATACCAAAAGAAAACAAAGTGTCGAAAGATCACAACTAAATCCTCAGAAATATCCAAACAAAGAACAACAGTGAACCAGTAAGAGATTACCCAATCCAGCACGAAAATGTGTGTACAAGTACCGGCGAAGCAGACGAAGGGAATCGGAGGAGACATCAGCAGTGGACGGCTTTCACGTGCCAGGTGTGGTACTGTTCACCAGAGTTTCGGGTGGCGCGTGGAGCTCACGCGCGGGGATTCTGATGGCGAACTCGGGGTTTTCGATCGGCGGCTTTGAATCTCCCTAGGGTGGCGGTGTTGAACAAATTCAACCTAAATAGGTGTTCCAATTTGAAACCCAACCCTAATTTCCCAATTTGAAACCCAACCCTAATTCCCAATTTGAAACCTAAACCCTAATTACCTTTAAGGCTTTGATACCATGTAAATAAAAGTACTAAGGATGAATATTCCACTTCTCATTCATAGCGTAAGAGGAACATATTTATATACACTTGTAGGTTCTAAACTATTAGGTGATCAATCTCTATTAGGATACAAGTGATCCCTATAATCCAGGATTTTAATGTGATCCCTATATCTAGGAAGTTATATACATCTGTAACAGTGAGAAATGCTAGTTCATAACTAATTGTTTAACATGCCAATGAAAATTTTACAGGAAATGCTTAAGGAAAGAGGATTGGCACCATTCTCAAAGTGGAGAGGAACTGCCAAGGATAGTATTTGATCCTATTTTAGTTTGCCGACTCTAAAGATCTTGAATATTGTTGAGAATTGGAGGCCTTTACCACAGGGTGATCTCACACCTTAGTAGATATCTAGTCCACTTTCTACTCTCTTTTGATTAAGTACTTTTTTGTTTATATCAAAAAAGTATATTGCATCTTTGGTTAGTAGCTTTGGATGTGATATTAAGAATTTGCCTATAAAATATTTTTTGTCTTCCTAAGAGGCAATCCCAGAATTTATGAGTTAGGTTCTGTAGTGGAAGTAGGGCTGTATGTAGCTGAGCCGGACACATTGGCGTTCGAGCTTGGCTTGTGACAAATGAGGGGTGGTAGCTGCCGAATGCACCAAATATATAACCTTACTGACCTAACTATTGAATTGTATAAAGGGCAAGCAAGGGTCGATCCCACAGGAATGACGATTAATTTCTATATTCTAAAACAATAAAAACAACAGAAACGCAAATTAAATTCTAAATAGAAAACCTGACAACAGTAATGAAGGGGGTTTGTAATCAGGGCAAACAAAAGTAAAACAGAGAAATAAAATATCAGGTAAACAATCAGCTCTCGGTTCAAAATCCACCTAAACATGCACTGGACATAAAGTAACCGTAACACTGTTCTATCTCATCATTATGAAACTACTGACCCTAGGAAAACAACAAGCTCTGTTACCCGAATTCCCTTAGTTTGTCACTACCGAAACAAGCTCTTCGAGTAGATATAACCCTTGAACAACCTAGAACAAGCTCTCTAAATTTAATTCAATGGCAGCCTTAAGAATTAGGAGAATAGATCAATCTAAGCAACATCACTCAAGCTCGGATATTTAACTTAGGTTATGTTATTCAAGACAAAGACCGAAAAGTGCCAAATAGCTATCATCATGTGTCACTCGTTGAATAGAAAAAGGACAAACGGATCACAATTCCTAATTCAACAGGTAAATTCTGATTAAACAATTTAGCAGGCCAAAACTAAATCACTCAAATAAGAATCACAACATTAAAACAGAATAACATAAACAATTCCAATAAAAAACGAGATTAAGAACATGTTACTAGAGTTAGGTTACACAATGACATGAAATTAGGCTTCAAAATCCCCTTGAATTGAAGAAGGAAATTAGCCGCACATCTTGATCTAAAACGCAAAAACTCTCCAAAATTAAAACTCTACTGTCTCCCCCCGTTTAACCTAAAAACTTCTGATTAAATAACATGTGTTTTCCTTAATTCTTCCCCAAGAATCACGGAATTCTTTCCTAGACGTTTCCTAGAAGATAGACTTCCAGATTTGATAAAATCTGATCAGATAGGATTCCAGAATTCGTCTCCAGTTTGCACCAGGATTCTCGCAATGTAAAAGATCTTTTCTGGGCTCCATCACTTCATAAAAATTGTAGTCTAGGATGTGTAGATGAGTTTGGGCTTTTGAATCACCCGCTTCGTATCCGACGCTCCAGTGTAGGCCCATTTGAAGATTCGATGCTCCGCTAAGGAATCCTTCTGCAACTAGGATTCCAGGTCCGGTTTTGAACAACAACAATGAAAACCAAATGAACTCGGATTCTCACTAATATACCTTCCTGAAAAGCTTGATTTGTCTACTTTAATTTCTCTGAAGACATTTTGCAATTGAGGAATCTATCTCCATGAAAAACCTGGAAAACACAGCAATGGTCAGAAAACGAAAAATCTGGAAAATCTGGAATTTCCTAATCTTTTATACTACTTCCTAAAGTCTATCCAACTATGCCAAACTCACAAAAAAACTTAATCAATTCAAATAGGCATAAAACATAACAAAAAAACATAATATGGAAAGAATAAAATATATCAATACACTCTTATCAAGGGGGTCTAGGTAATGATTATTTGATAGACATTTGAGGGTCATTGTGTCCGAAATGTTATTTAACAAGGCAAAATAGGTATAAAAATTAGTTGCCATCACAAAAACTCTCACAGGAACCGAAAACTCTACTAATAAAGAAAAGGATTATACTCAAGAATGATAGGAAAAAAAGTCAATCTAGTGAAGTCATGTCCCTAAGGATCAAAGCTGAAATCATCAGGCACTTGGCAGGTTATAGTTAATTAAACTAAAGTGTAGACTTTTCAAATGAAACTCTAGGCAAGCTGTCAACTTCTGATCAAGATGCAATCATGCAGCAAAAAGTTACTCAAATTCAAAAGTTTTACGACAAGCTAGCTACCACTGAAATTATGACTACTGTGCCTATGAACCAGCTCTTGATTTAAAAAAAAAAAAAAAAAAAAATCAAATAGTGACTGTTTTCAATAATATACAGTAAGCAAAGTATATTGAAATCTCCTATCTCTGCAGTTCTTAGTGTAAAACAAGGGCCACTAAGTTTATTTGTAGTCGATACAAATGCTAAACAACATCGGGCATTTGTATCCAAAACATGTGAAGAACTTCCCAAAGAGCAATTCTTAATGATTTTGATGTGAAGTAGGCCCGCTGGCCGCCACTGCTGGAGCCTGATGGTTATGATGAAGAAAAGGCATGTAGTAAGGATTGTAGGGCGAATGTGCCGCCTTGATCAAGGAACTGCTCCCATTGATTTTACAAATTTTGAGATTATCGAACAGGATCTTGGCATGGAAGCAAAATTTGATCTTCACAACAGTAATGGTGATGTTTTTTTGTTAAAGGGAACGTCTTTCTTGTAACGGTTAGGTAGCTGTTAACTAACTTACGTTAAGTGATGGTCAAATAAACGCCTGTTAAATAACCTGTTAACTACGTCCGTTAGTAAACGGCAAGTGAGATGACAGTTAGTTAACGCAAACCTAATGGTTGGTAGATGGTGGTGAAATTGACGGTGTTAAATATTGGTAAAACTAACGTCAGATAGTTAACAACATAAACCTGGTCGTAAGTTAATTGTGAATTTAACAGCATTAGCTAACGGTTGAGTGCTTCATTTTGGGTGCTGCAAAATCAAAGTGACAGATGAACTCTGAAATAATTTAATGAGTGATTTTTGGGTAGGCCCTTTCCTGTCTATGACTTTTTTGAATTTAAGGTTTTAAGAGCGTTAAAGCATGCTTGGTGAAGCGTAAAGACACCTTAACAAGATTGATAAAGGTGAAGAAAAGAGAGGTGAAAGAGAGACAATTGAGATGTTAGAGTATGCTAAGAGAAAGTGCTTTGTATATTGAATGAATTTCTTCATGTTTACAGTACTTATTTATACAAAATTGTACTAGCTATGTATGGTAATACAATATTACAAATAATGATATAATTTCAATAATAAGGCAAAGAAAATCATATCTAGCATAATTAGGAATGTGAATAATTTACATATTCTCATTCTATGTCTGGATGATATGTGAAAAAAAATCAGATATTTTCTTCCCATATTCGTATGTTAACAAAAAGAAGATTTTGTTATTCATCACAAAGTTTCAGTCACACCCTTACACAACTCAGTTTTCTGTGGTTATCAGAATTTCAGCAATTCCACGAGTGCAACTATATGGAAAATCACTTGATCCCCAAGCTCAGGCTGTAATGGAAGATTCAACTTTAAATATTTAGACAATGACATCCAAAATCTTAAACTGTCAAGTAAAATAAAAATATTGTATATCTTTAATTTATATTCCTGTGTGGATATATGCATCATAAGAGAGTACAATTAAACATTGACATTTCATTATATTTCATTCTCTTTAACTAGCTAATTAATTGGATATAAGTGTTTGAAAATCTATTAAAAAATAAATAAAGAAACAAAACCTTGAAATAATAAGCGAAATTAAACAGGAGGGTGTAATAGATCTCCCTCTTAAACGACGGTTCCTGTAGGCCTTTGTACTTGGCAGCACACATGGGGTTTAAAATTCTTTAGCTTGTTCACAACATTGGATTTCAAATTCTTTATCTTCTTCACCAGAGAATCCAAAATTTCATCATCAGTTTGCATCTGAACCATGCACATTGAGAAAATGTAGGTAGCTGCAATCAATGTGATTAAACTCCACATCCCAATGAACAAAAAACTTATTTTGGAGAGGAACTTGACTAATAAGCAAAAGGATTACGCTCAGTGATGCCACAAAAGAAAGGGTGTCGCAATTTACCTTAGGAAAATAACCATAAAATTCAAGTAAGGCCTTATAGAGAGCCTTTAAAGCCCCACATATAATACACCCCTAACTCCTATTTTCACATTCATACAACAAGTTGCTTAAATTTCCCCCTTTTTAAACCCTACCCAGCAAAAAACATTCAAGATTCAACATCCAACGGCTTTTTTTTTCCTCCAAGCTAAAACCAAAAACCCTTCTCTCTCATCTTTTCCAATCGCCCAATTTAGTTCATTTCTCAGCGGATCAGATTTCCATTTCGTGGGCTAATTATGTTAATTTCATGGGTTTCTGTTTTTGGTTATTGTGAGTTGATAATTGAAAGATTCTAACCAAGATGGTGGAGGCGAAGAGTTTTGATGGAGGTGGGGAGTTTTGACTGCGGTTGTTAAGTTGGAGGGGGAGGGGGAGGGGTTGATGGTATGGAGGTGGGGGGTTTTGCTGCGATTGTTATGTTGGAAGGGGTGAGTTTGGTGGCGATTCAAAGTCTCATTGTTGATATCCGGCAAGAAAGTGAGAGTGAAAGGGAGAGAGAGGAGCGTGGCGATGGAGCTAAGTGGGTTAGATTCAGATGGCAAACAGTTCAAGAATGCAGAACAAATGTAGAGACAACAAATTGGCCAAGAAGGCCAGCCCCACAAGAAGACTCAGTGGTACCGCGAAGGCGTTTCATATTGGGATGTAAGTCGTTTTCATTTTTCTTTTAATTGAATGTGATTGTTCCTTTTAAATTTTTTCTTTCTTGTTGTATCAGTTTGTTAAAATCAGCTAATTGAAAGTTTTGTGTTGTGAGTTCTGAGAAAATGGCGTGGAGGCATCGGTTGATGGCGTTTTGGGTGGCTTTGGTAAAGGGCAATGAATCTTTTTTACAGACCCTTTTCTTTGAACGCAAGAAGTGCAGCCATCTTCTGGAGGACCATCAGGGGGATCTTCAACCGCAATTGCTAGTCCTGCTTCAGTTTCTGGTGGTAATGCAACTGGGTCAATGCATGAACCTGCCCAAGTTAAATTTGCAAATGCCTCTGATTATGCCGTTCCATCTTTGACATTCTCTTACAACGCTGGAGGGTCTCAGCAGTCAACATCATCTTCTGTCAGTGCCAGCTTTCGTTGTTTTTCTTACTTATCTATAAATCTTATTTAACTTGTATCTCTTCTTTTATTTTCTTCGTATGTTTTAAATGCAGGTCATTAACTCAAATCCATCAGCATCACCAGTGGCCTTTCAACCTCCGATAACTAGGTCGGCTTCTTCTTCAGGTACCTCATTTTCATATAACCAGCATTTAAAATCTAATATGGTGAGAGTTGAATCTTCAGTGAACCATTTCTTTATATATATGGGTTTCTTAGGTGGCATCCACTGATTGATGGGACAGTTTATTTGAACAATCCGAGTATAGTTTTAGATAGGTATTATCTTTTTAACTCAAGTGAAATAGGTAAGAAGCCAAGATACTGTGCTATTTCCACTGCATATCATATGCTTATGACCAGCCATATTGTTTGTTATATCTTACACCTTTTGGTAGGTGCCCCAAGATTTTATGTTATGTTTTGTCATCGCCTTCATTGCCTCATTATAAGACCTATTTGCATTCTCAAATTAAAAGAAGTTTCCATTTGACTTGTAAAAATGTTAAGGTTTCTAAGAGAAAAAAATTTCTTGAGTAAAATTAAAATGTATAATTTTCAAGTGCCGGGCTTGATAAGATATTTTTCTACCCTTTGATGAATTTTCTCTTTTTTTTTTTTTTTTTCCTTTATTCAATAAGAAATTGTATAAACTTTTTTATTAGAAAAGATGATTTTTAATGATTTGCAATTACAAAAAACAAAGGAAGCACTATAAGCAAAAAAGCTGTGAAATATGACCAAAAACTTAGATGTCTAGACAACCACCAAGAGCAAAATCCTAAACAGAAAAGTAATTACAAAACCATGTGTAGTTTATGTGGTCTTCCAGCAATAGCAAAATCTCCTCTATGTACAGTCATGAACAACCTTTTTTCTTATTCCAAGTTACCATAAGATAGCCATCATCACACAATCCTACAATACAGAGGCTTTATACTCCTCAGGTTAGATTCAGATGGCAAATAGTTGAAGAACGCAGAACAAATGTGGAGACAACAAATTGGCCAAGAAGGCGAGCCCCACAAGAATACTCAGTGGTACCGTGAAGGTGTTTCATATTGAGAAGTTCTTGGTGATTAACTATGTTATGTGTAGCTGTTATGTTTTTTGCTTTTGAATTGACGAATAAGTGTTTGTGCATTTTTTTGAAGTGGCTTTGGAAAGGTTAATGATGTTGATATAAAGGGCAGTGAAGCTTTTTTACAGACCCTTTTCTTTGAACGCTTTAACAACGCGGCTAGAACTCAGCATCTTGTTGCTCTTGGTAACTATGTTAATGGAGTTTTTAATTGTTCTTGGTGATTAACTATGCTATGTGTAGCTGTTATGTTGTTTGCTTTTGAATTGACGAATAAGTTTTTGTGCATTTTTTTTGAAATGGTTCAGATTGTGGTTTTGGGATTGGGAGAATCATCAAGAATCTTTTAATAAGATATTTTAATGAGGTAAAGTGTTTTTTTTTTTTTTTTTAATATTTACTAGTTTAAGCAGTGTAGTCTTAGATATAATCTGGCTGCATTTTAGTGATATGTGATCGTGCAACAACGTCCTTATGCGGTATTATTATAAAAATGAATAATGTAACAGCTAGTCCGTTACAATCTATTCCGAGTAAAAATTTGTTTGTAGAATTAACGTTTGAATACTGATTATGGAGTACCCCTTTTAGAATTAGTTCACTTGAAGAATAATTACTTCGTTTTGTTGGTCGGTGGTGATATGTGATTATAATGCACTTAGGTAAAACCTCAAGTGGTGAACTTCATGTTTGATTTGACTTCCGTTCATGCTTTGTGTTTGCAATTGCCACCTCTGTTAACATTTCATACCACTTGCCCTTGAATTAATGTTTGGATTTTTTTAGATGATGATATTGCTGCTTGCTTCCTGTGTTAAACATTGCCCTATGACTTAGTTTATGCAAGGTTATCTTGTCTGAAGATTATATCTTTATCAGATTTTGAGGCTTTTGTTTATCTTGTGATGATGCTTGTTTATTGCATGGTGTTTGGATAGGAGTAAACTTCTGTTGCACAATAGCTCAATAAATTGAATTTCAACATTGAGTTTTGATTGCAGATGATGGAGGTGAGGGGGCTTGTTGCGGTTGTTAAGTTGGCTTCTCCCTGCTCTTTTCCAATCGTCCAATTTCATTCATTTCTCAGCGAATCAGATTTCGTTTTCGCCCAATTTCATTCATTTCTCAGCGGATCTGATTTTCATTTCGGTAATTGATTTCTTAACACTTTACTTCTGTAATGGTCTGAGCCCAATTTTTTGCCTACTAGGAACTCTAATTTTCTGATGACTGTATTAATGTTTGAAGACATTATTAGAGCTCATGAAAAGTTCATTTGCAGTTGAACACTTACATTTGTTAACTTGGAAACACACCCTTGCCAAGGTAAGGAGTACTATGTGCTCCATTTCAATCAGATTACTATATGCCCCATTTCAATCAGATGAAGGAATGTTTGAATTAGTCGAATTTGCTTTAATTAGTAGTCTCGACTTAATTTGATCATGCTGTACACAAAATTTTGGGTATATTGTTTGTAACATATCCCGCTGTACCTATATGATTGGAAGGTGTTTCTATTCCTCTTTCTGTGTAGCATATTTTTCTTCTTTATTCTTTCTCTAAGTCTAATCAAGGTAGATACTAGTGTTTGAAGATATTCCTAGAAAGCTTGGATCTTCAAGGCTGATTTACCTGATGCACAGTTAAACTCATTAATGCTTTTGGTTACTCTACTGCTATCATTTTTTCATAAATTAACCTAACCAAATCGATGTGCCCCTGTAAGCAACATCATGAATTGTTGTAGTTTTGTAAATGTTTGGAGGAAGCTGGCATTTGGCCTTTTTTGTTGTGAAAAGAATTTTTAGGTTGTATATGGAGTTGAGTGCAATACTTGCTTTCTTATACTATGCCTGACATAAGGTATAGATGTCATAATTGAGATGGACCCTTAGTATTGAAATAAAGGTGTTTTTTTTTTTTTTTTTTTTTCCTTTCATTGAGTTTGATGAAGATTCTAGAGTTAGACTGCTTCCTGTTGAAGCAAATGATTTGATATTTTAATTTTTAAGTTGTTGGAAGTCTTAAATTATTTTGAAAATTGTCAACTAATCCTAACATGAAAGATTTGCAAAGTTGGTTGCATTCATATCTGGAGAGGCAGCTTGCTGCTTAGAGAGAAGAACAATGAATGGGTTTTAAACAGTGGTAATAAGGCTAAGTGCTAGTTGATGCATGCTTCATATTCTCTTGTTCATATAGCAACTTCATTTTCTCTCCACACTTCCCATAGTGTTGTTACCGGCATCGATGATAGGGGCTTATCATTTAATGGAAAATTTCATCAATACAATCCTTTACTTGACACGGGATTTGATTAATTCTTTAGTAACATGCAAATTCAGCTATATTTAGACCCTATTATTTGTTTATTAATTCCCAATTGAAAAAGATAGAAGTATTTATATTCGCAAGGCCCTTGATACTATTACTCGTTTATGGGATTCATTTAACAACTCCATATTTATTATACGAATTCAAATTAATTCACAGATAATTCGAGCAGTTAAGTTTGTGAATTCAATATTACTCTTAGAATATATGCAATAGGGTGTATATATATATTTAAGGGTTAATTGCATTCGCCTTTGAGAAATAGCAAACTTTTTACCAGTGTTCTGAAAATCAGACCAGGCGTTGATTCGGTCAAAGATTCGATTTTCGGGTTAATCGGTCTGACCGGTGACATCATCAAAAGAAAAAAAAAATTTAATTTATTAAATATGTAAAAATCATCTATGTTTTCTTGAACAAGGGGACAAATCTTTTAGTCTTTTTCTTCTCTCCTTTTCTCCACCGCTTATTCTTTTCTCTCTCATTAATTATCTTTTTTGGTTGCATATCCCCAATATTAATAAATTTCAAATCTCTAAGTGTACTCTTTTATAAATAAATGATTAAAAGAGGCTTTTCTTCTTCTCTCTTTTTCTCCATCACTTCTCTCTTGGGGAGGGGTGCAGGTCAGGTTGGGGTTGGGGGATGGGGGCTTCATGCCCCCGAGGGAGGGAATAAACCACATCCCTATGGGGATGGAGTCACTCTCGTCCCCAACCCGATGAATGGGGTTTTGCGAGGAATTATCCTTGCAGGGATTTTTGCCCTATATGGATCAATAATTATCCTAAAAATGATTAATATAATCAAATAGAATTAATTTTTATGTCATTTTGTTTCCTAATTAGTATTTTTTTTTTTTCTTTTGCTATAATTAGAATTTTACCCACTATAACTAAGACTCATTTTTATATGCAGATTTTTCTATGAATTGAATATTAATCAAGTATCTTGGTGTGATTTTGTCCTTCACGATTAATACATTGATTAATTATTCAATTTTAACATAATTTAGGTAAATTGATTAATTATTTAATTGTATAGAGGTTTGGGCTTAGTTAGCCCTATTAATTAATTAATTTTTCATAAAATTAGTATAATTATATTCAATTTAAATATAATTTACTAGGTAAATTGATTAATTATTCAATTGTATGGAGGTTTAGGCTTAGTTAGCCTTGTTAATTAATTAATTTTTCATAAAATTAATACAACTATATTTAATCTTAACATAATTTACTAGGTAAATTGATTAATTATTCAATTATATGGAGGCNAGGTTCCTGGTGAAAATTTTTGTTCATAATTATTGGCCGTACTAGAATATTATAGCATGTTATCTACTTCTCCAGGCCAAGGTTCCTTGTGACTTTCCCAGGGCTCAGGTTAGGAAGAAATTCTGAACATGTTGGCGGGATCAGATTGTCTCTGCTCATTATGCTGAGCTATTTTGTGCATCAGCATCCTTTGTTCTAGGATATGTGCATACGCTAATAGGAAGTTACAGTGCCCATTCTCTTGATTTAAATTTGACCTAGTGCTGCAGGTGGATTTGTTATTTATTGATTTGGGAAGAGAAGCATCCCAAGTCTTTGAGATCATGGTTATGAATCATGTTTAATAGCTTTTGCAATGAAATTCTTCTGTCTACTTGTTTTCTTGTTCTAAAAAGTCCACAACTGGTACTAGTGTTAGATAACAAGTTTCTGTGCTTTGCCATTTTATTATCCTAAGACTGATTATTAGTGAAACTGGAAGACCAGTGCCTTCCATAAGAACAATACTTAATTTGTCCAAATTATGACAGTGAATTTTGCTTTCTGCAGGATGATAAATCTTCTACTTGTTTTCTGCTGCACTGTCAGAAGTTTATCGAGTTAGTACGGGTATAATTTTCTTCCTTAATGTGTTTCTTAGGGACTTAATGTTGCAGAAAACCAACCAAATGGTTTTATATTAGAATTTTTTTGTTTTATTAGCAAGGGATAGTTTCATATTTTGGCTTCATCTCAATGCCTTCCCTGGTGCCTCGAATTCTCATTTCATCTGATTTAATATAGAAAAAAGTTTTTGATATTTTTTTAAAATGTGTCTATCATATTTGAAAACTTGTTACGCTTATGGTTATCCAGATTTATATTACTCTCACGATCACATCTTTGGTCATTTTTAGGTTATAAAGTGATTTTAAGGATGTCTTTTTTCTTAACTCAGAAAGGATTGGGCTGCTGGAGTCTCTTAATTTTGGAACTCCCAGGTCTTTTATTTTGTGGATTGCTATTCCACCTCTTTATGAATCAATTCTACTTTAATAAACATTTTTGTGGCTTACAAAAAAAAGTTGAATGCTATCATAGGCCCTTCTTTTAGTTAGCTAAGAAACCTATATCTTTGGTAATATTACATAGTTATTATAGCTTTTGGCCTTTAGTGATGAAGAGCTATTGGGAGAAATGGGCGCAGGTCAAAGTCTTATCAAACTTAATAAAAATTGATATTATGTAATTAGATTTTTTATATTACATACAAGGTTGGAGCACTAGAGGAGGCTGTGAAGTATGGAAGGACTGAATTAGCAAAATTTTTTGGGTTGACTGGATTTGCTGATTTGGTTCAGGTATGAGAGAAGTCTTTTGACAGTAAGTAGAATGTTGTTTGCTTATGTGAAAGCTAATTTTTTTATTAAAAAAAAAAAATGTGTAGGACTGTGTTGCTTTACTGGCGTATGAAAAGCCACAGGAGTCATCGGTGGGTTACCTTCTTGAAGATTCACAACGTGAGGTTGTGGCTGATACAGTTAACGCCATGATCTTGTCAACTAATCCTAACATGAAAGATTTGCAAGGTTGCTTGCATTCATATCTGGAGAGGTTACTCAGGCAGCTTACTGCTTGCTGCTTAGAGAGAAGAACAATGAATGGGGATCAAGGAGAAGCTTTCAAACTACACCGGGTTTTGAACAGTGGTAATAAGGCTAAGTGCTAGTTGATGCATGCTTCATATTCTCTTGTTCATATAGCAACTTGATTTTCTCTCCACACTTCCCATGGTGTTGTTAGCTGATAATCAATACATGGGATGATAGGGGCTTGTCATTTAATGGAAAATTTCAATCAATACAATACTTTACTTGATTGATGCAAATTGAGTTATATTTAGACCCTATTATTTGTTTATTAATGCCCAACTGAAAAAGATCCCACCCTCGTATTAAAATTTATATTCACAAGGCCCTTGAGCCTAATACTCGTTGATGGGATTCATTTAACAACTCCATATTTTATATACGGATTCAAATTAATTTACTGATAATTCAAGCAGTTAAATTTGTGAACTCAATATTACTCTTAAACTATGTTCCAGTTAGGGCATATGACTTTCATGAAATTCGGTTTAATATATATGTTTTGGGTTAATTGCATTCGCCTTGAGAATAGCCAACTTTTTATGCCCTCTGAAAATTGCTATGGCGCCTAACGTTTAGGGACAGTATAGAATAAACCTTATATTTTAAAATTACGACATTTTTGTTTGAAAAAAAAACTAAATCCCTAGTATACTAAAATTTTCTACGAGACTATGACATTTTGTTAGTTCTACTATAAATTATTATTTTACATACTAAAGACTATTTTATTATGGAGTCTTTTGTTAATTTTTAAACCTTTATTATGGGGGTGTTTTAGCTAAATTTCAAAATGTAAGGGGTTGAAAACGCTAAATATTAATAATAAATAATAATATTAAAAATTTAAAATAGAGAGGCAACTCAGTAATCTATCTATATAATATACTCACTAGTTTATTTCCCTCAACCAAACATATCAATATAATATGCTCATCAATTTATTTCAATCTAATCAAACACATTTAATATAACATTCTTAGTAATCTTCAATGTAATCTATTTTTCCCTTAATATGAGATTTTTAGTAATACAACATTCCCTGAACTAAAAGCACCCTTAGTTGTATCTTCTTGAAATAGAAGAAGAAAAACATGATTGACTTCTCTTGACTTATGGCCGGATGGCAAGACCATAGGTTAACCAGAGGTCTTGTGTTCGAATCCTATCAAATGACCATCTACTACATTTGTGATTTATTTAGCCAATTAAGCTTGTAGGGTATTCAATAGATCCGAAGGATTAGTAGAGATGTTTAACTGGCCCAAACACTCAGTCACCAAAACAAAAACAAAAAAAGCATGATTGACTTGATAGCCAGTTCGTTTCATGTTATGTATAGGAGGAAGTTTGATTGTTTGATAGGGATTAGTTTTAGTTGTCTTGACACTTGGAAGTTTGTGGAATTGAAATGCAACCCAAATTCCATGCTCTTGAAAGACTCGACTTAATTATTGACCAATTGTAAGCATGAAACAGGAAGCTCTTTGATTTTTTTATACTTTCTTTTTGAATATGTTTCCGTTGATGATATGCTGCTTGTTCCTGGTTTTGGGTAACCACATTTTGTTTCTTTGTTAAGGAGAATCAAACATTTTTGGTAGTGAGAATCTTGTGTGTTATAAAACCAGGGGGATAGTAGCTAAGCTCTTACTATCAAAACCAATTATTAACAGAATATTTGGTTATAAACTGAGAGAAATATTTATATTTTATTTACAACAATGGGTACATAGTGAGGAGGATACTTGCAATTTAAAAAATTTCAAAGGATGTTTATTGCTTTTTAGATTGGCCATAGTAAAATGATAATGTTAATTACTAATGAATCAATAATAAGGTTCTTTGAAGAATAGCACATAAACAATACAACAAATGGCAAAGATAATTATAACTATATCAATGGTGAGGGCTGACATTGCTTGATCACTTAGCTCCAAATTTCTTCCACCAAGGCGATCTACCAGGTCTGGAACAGATTCATAGTTTTTTAAATCTTGTTCATAAGGATCCTCCAACTTCATTTTCAATTTCTCAGCTTGGCGACTGGCAGCCTCTTGAGCAAGTGTCCAATCATAAAATCTACGGCTCTCTTCATTGCACAATACGTCATAGACTTCTCTTAGCTTCAAAAACCTCTCCGAAGCTACTTTTAAGGGAAGTGAAGTTGTGTCTGGATGGTATTCTTTTGATAACCTTCGGTAAGCTGCTTTAATCTCTTCCAAATCAGCTTTTGCGGATACTCCTAAGAACCTGAATTAACAACACTACTGATATTATGTTTTAATAAGTGCTTTAATTTTGGAACATGCATTAATTGAAAATAAAAGGTAATGTTGGAATGAATAGGGGTAGGGATATCTATGAAAACACCCCCTCACCATTGTCCAACTTATAATGAAAACACCCCTACTCCACAAACAACCATTACCTTCACCTCCACTTCATTCCACACTTGAAACACCTAACTAAGCTTCGAAGAACACCATTACATCAACACCTTCATTTCACTGCCAAGAAAACCACCACTATTCCAAAACCAAACAACCCAATTTACCACCAAATCAACAAACCACTAAGAAAATACGAGAGAAAAATAGAATCAAAAGCAAATTGATAAAAAGGAATGCCCAAGCCATTATAAGGTGGGCATTGGGCAATGGTGATGAGGGTGTCATGCGATAGAGAATGGTGGTGGGTGAGGCTGTTTTTTTTTTACTTTCTTATTATTATTATCATTGAGATTAGATTAACTTTTGAATTTTTTGAATAATTTGATTGATTTTTGGAATGTCTAAATTCTTGCAAATGTGATATCTCACATGGCTGGGAAAGAAAATGTGAATGTTAGTTATATAGTATTGTCTATCAAACATTAGCAAAATATCGTTAAAGTTGTTAGAGGAGGGTTAAAACAATCATAGCACATACCTGAGGGGGTTTTTAAAGCTTTGGCAAATCTCGAAGGGTTTAAAAATAATCCCTTCCTTCTTTTACAAGTAAGATATTTAAGACCAAGGGTAAAATTGGTATATAACCTCTACGGTTGTGTGAATTGTTAATCCTATTAAAGTGTGACAAATGGCAGGGGGTTTTTACATCATTATTGTTAGCTAAGGGGGTTTTCAGATTTGACCAAACTCATGGGATTTAAATAATTATCCCTTTTACCGTTGGTTGACAAGAATAAGGGGAGGTTGTTGCTATTTCTCATACTTGTGGGGAGTGTCATACTACTTGAAACCTCAGGGGAGATCATAAATAGTTACCCGATTTACTATCTTAAAATTCACCAAATTTTAAATTTTTTACCGAAAATTCAATACAAATTTAATGGTATCAGAGTCGTTGAGGTAACAAAAAGAACCATCTCTAAATTCTTTCTCGCATCTATTAAATTGTAAAATATGCATAATTAGGAATTTAAGTCAAGCTTCTAAATTAAAAATCCCATTCCATACTCTAAACTCTAAAGCTGTGGCAAGAATAATAGATGTTTGACAAATAATTAAATACACTCACTGGTAATGAGAATCAGAAGAGTTGTTCAGAAGATCAGCAAATTTGTCACCCAAGAGGTTCTTCTGCTCATCTTCTGCATTGAAGTTTTGCTGTGTTTGTTGAGTACCGCCAATCCAACCTTCATCTGGGTTGTCCCAGTGGATTCTTGTATCAACTCCTGGAGGCTCTTTTGGGCGTTTGCCCTCTCCTCCTTTTGAAGCAAAAACTTGTAATATACCATGTTTTGTTCTTGATCTTCTTAAACTTCTCTGCTGCTCTTCTCTTCTCTGGAGTTTTTCATAATTTTGTCTTTTGAGAAAGAGAGAATATGGAGCTTGAGGAGTAAATGTGGAAGCCATTACTGACAAAAAAGAATGGCCGGCTATTTCAAGTTGGAAACGCTTCAACTTTTATGGCCTTGTGTTTTTGTGGTTCAGAATTATTCATTAAATCTTTATCTAAATTTAAAATCTTTATTGAATACTCTAGCTCAGTTGACTTTATGGCAAGAAAATTTTTTTTTAGGAAACTTAGAAGATTTTATAAACAAAGTTAAGTGAAGTTACAATAATTGGTTATAATATTTTAATTTGTTTAACTTTTTATTTTAGGTCTTTTTTTTTTTTTTTTTTGGTTTTAATAAATGAATCTTTATATCCATACAAGATAAATGTATGTAACCATTGTTAACTTAATTTAAGTGGTAAAACACAACATAAAATATAGTAAACATATAATTTGATTAAATTTTTTAATCTAACACTTTAGTAGATCTATAGTGTGACTGTTTGAAATCTTACTAGAATAAAGTCTATAAATATCGTTCATATTTTAACCTAATGATATTGATATTGTGTCTCAACCCAACACGAACTCACCTCAACATATAGTTTGCAAATAGTGTGGATTGGAGTAAAAATGTAGGGTAATAAGTTACCCATTAACCACTAATTTTGTGGTCAGGTGACAAGACTTTTAATTATCTAAATAGATTATCCAAAGTTTCAATGCCTGTGAGATTATTAGTAGTACCCTTTTTTAAAAATGTTAATAAATTTCAAAATCCATTTCACCATCCAGTAGCAACAACCGCCTTTTTTATTGGTACCACAATGGCCATGCCTTTGGGTATTGAAACAACATTACCTATTGATAAATCCCTAACTTTAGGTTTAAATTGATTCAAGTATCAAATTGTAAAATATGATGACTTGTGCATTTGGGGAGTAGTCGCTTCAAAGTCAAAGTTACCCATTATAATAGGTCAACCCAATTCTTTATGAGTTGGATAATCACCCAACCCACACGAATTGGACTGAATGAGAACCCAATCCAATGGGGTCTTCTTTTTTTGGGTTATTCCCACTTCTCTGTATTTAAAGTCTTTGAACTTAGAAGCAGTGAAATATTCCACATCAACCAACACAATCTGAATTTTAAAGATTATTGCATATATATAGGGAGGTTTATAGTTCCACAATATGGTAACTTCAACTAAGAAAAGCGAGGCAGATAGCTGAATATTGTGCCAAAAAAGTGTTGCCTATGCAATTCTAAGCATAATTTCCATTGGTGTACTATCTCACAATCGCAATCCTACAGTCAAATGGAGCAAATGTAAAGGATATATATTTGCCTATCGGAACTATTTGTTTGTATCATTTCTAAATTTATCATAAAAGAACAAGTAAACTTAATATCATGCTTCCAGGAGAGTTCACGATCCTGCATGACGATAATACAGAACCGACCGATACAGGGCAGCAACATGGAGAAAGCCGATTAGCAATATAAGGAGATCATCCAACAAGCCAACTATCCCTAAAATTCCTGTGGATAAAAACCAATAATTAATTATCTTACTATGATGATACACTATAATAAAAATGTAAGAAAGCAGAGATACCTTCAGGAATGATGTCGATGGGACTCAGTACATAGATAGCACTAAGTATCATCTGTTTGTAAGAAAAAGAATTAGAATCCATCTAAATAAAATGAATATGAGAAGGAACCCTTTCTCTAAATCTCACAAATAAAAAATTGTAAAACTAAATCTGATAATAAAGATAGTAGTAAATCACACATCATTCATGCAAGTGATTAATACAATCTCACAAAACTCAATTAAAAGACATATACAAACTACATAATGGGTTTATTAGCTCAAAAGGGAACACCCTATTGATAGTTTTTACATCACCTTCATCTGGTACGTCTTTTGCTTACTGGCAAATTTAAGGAATAATTTCAAATTAACCAACAAAATACAAGGTAACACAATGGCAAAGAAACTTTTATGCGTTCTGAAAATATGTGGAACCATCATAACTAGAGATTTTAGGCAAAAACCAAATTATTATGGTACACTCAGAAAAAATGTGAAAAAAAATATCTATGATCATGTAAATATATTAAATATTACTGTTTACTCAAGTATTGCCTCAATGGAAGATGAGATAAGTCAAACAGATTCTACAATCGACCCAATAGCAATTATGTCAAACTTATCTCCACATTCCTATTAGAGAATAGTACTTAGAAGCCAAGACAAAATTTATTTTAAGGAATGAACAGGATAAAGCCTATAGACAGCCATTCAATAACTTACCACAAATTCTGTCAAATGTAGAGATCGTAGAGATCTCAGTTATGTAAATCATGCATGACAGCAATGTACAAAACAAATACAGATAGACGGCGATTTTAACTGTAACTGTCAAATAAATATTTTATCCCAATTTAACATCAAAGCATCATTAACCTCAAGAGAGGTGGAACTTGATGAATGTTAATGTATGCTCAGGCTATCAAAATATGATGAATGCATGATAAATCATGTAGGATTGCTGATCATGTAGCGTTTGAAGCGGTGCATATAGTATTTATAACATGAATATTTCTTATTGCAGAATGTCACAAATGCCAAGTTTTATCCCAACCTTCTTATCACAAGTGATACGTCTTTTCTATGTGGTATAATCACATCATGGTCAACAGAGTTCCTCTTTTAAAACCTTAAGCTTTGTGTTTATGCCAAAATCAGGTACTCAATAAAAAGTAATGAATGCAGCTAGGCATAAAGGAGAAATTTTGTGTACATTGATGGTCGAGGAGTATTTCAGTTTCAAAGAGATTTGTATGGAGAATATGCAAGTTCACAGGAAATTGTGAAGCTTGTCAAGAATCACACCATGATTGCAGCAGTGACTTCTTATAACAAAGATGACTATTAATTGAAATATTCTCAATTACTCCTTTAAAGAACAAGTTGTTCAGCTAATTGACCTTGTGTTCTCAACTGCTTCCTAATAGAACAAGTCACTAGAAAGCTCAAGGATGAGCTTGTTGGCTGCACTTTAAAAGAGTGAAATGCTGCTATAGTTGAGGGAAGATATTAACAATGGGCCTAGAAGGATGCTCAGGGCCAATCACCAAATAGAGGTTTATATACCTCTTCACCAATACCTTTTAATGCCTTAGTAGCATGTTAGCGTGGGTTTTGTTTCAAGCTGGTCAACAAGATATGACTTAATATAGGTAGTTCATGCATTTATAGACCGACAGAGTTCATTACATGTCCTCATAGTAGAGTGTATTTTGATCAATTAATTTAAACTTCAATGAGGTGATTAGAGTACATAAAACTCCAATATCCACATGCTGATCATGATGTGAAGTTTATGATTCATTTTGAAAGAACTTGGTAGAGAAAGCTTGGCACTATGTTAAAGTATGCAACAAGATAGACTAAGGTTATTAATTGTACCCTACGAAATCTATTAAGGTACTTTATGAATTACTATATTACAAAATAGGGTCAATTTTCAGCACAAGTTGATTTGCTTATAATAGTACTAACAACCATACTACAATTCGTTCTCCTTTGTGGCTGGTCACAGATGCTCTCTAGACCGTGTGTTAGACCTAGTAACTTACAAAATGACATCAGGTTACTATTGAAAATGAAGACATGTTGTCAAATATTGCAAGAAGATCTAAACAATGTCTTTCTTTTCTACAAGACAAGATCCATAATTCTTGATGTAATTTAACAATTAGTCAATCATTAATAAATTTAATTTAAGCAGGGTTAGCACCAAAATATCAAAGTAAAGAAGAAAGTTTTAGCAAAATGCCATTGTGATAAGACAAATGGTGTAAACGTAAATTAATAATATAAAAGGAATAAAGCTACCATACCTTTTACGTTCACATAATTTTATTTATTTATTATTCTAATTTTTGAAACAATAAATAAATTATATATAGCACATTGTGGCACAACCCTAGTACAAAATATGCATAATGTAATTGCAGAAAATGAAGGAAAAAATGGGGAAATTTTATTTAAAAAAATCATGAAGGTTGAGAATCCTTTAGAATGATAAGCAAATACAAAACAACAATTTAACAAATCTTTCTCCATTTCTTTGATGTTAATACAATAATCTAAACGTCTGACATGTTAGAAAACTTAAAACAGTAGATAAGAGATGTTATCATTCTATTTATGAAAGTAATTTTCGTATATAAATTACTATAAATTGTTTAGGTAAGATAATATTTATTATTAATTATTTGAATGTGGTTCGCAAATTAAGAGGATCCATTCATATATATTTCGTAGTGGGTTGTACCAGTTGCAAGTGCCATTTGTTGTGACTTTTAGAAACTAAGATCTAGCAGTTTCTTACTTGCATAACGTGATAGAGGGAGCAGAAGAATAATTAGAGAGATAATCAAGAATTAGGGAGATACGAGAGAATTTAGATAGGTCAGGAGGAGATATTAGGAGAAGAGGTACCAAGAAACTCAAGAAATATCAATAATTAACTTATTCATCAACTCACTCTAATATTTCCCACACACACAAGACTTATTTATAAGTTTGGCAAACCAAATCCTCATGAAAATAAGAATTCTTATAATTCTAATCCTAGAAAAGCAATGAATGAAATTATAATCCTAATCCTAATCCTAATTAAACAATAAAATAAAAGACTAAATCAACTCATAATTGAAATAAAACTCTAAAACTACTAATCCTAAAAATTATATATTCCTCCTACATCACAATGTCAACCCTAGTCCTCAGATTACCATTTTTACTTCCTTATTCTAATAAAAGTACTATTTTTTCTACTCTCAGTCCTTTTAACATTTTACTTAATGGATTAAACCAAATCTATATGATAAGTGTCTAACTTACTTTCGATTGTATGAATTTCTCATAGATGCTGAATAATTCTGTAATACAAAAACATCTAAACCTTTTTAGCAAAAACAAAATTACTGATACTAATTGCACAAAACCTATACAAGCATGCATGGATTTTCAGAGTAAATTATTAACTGAGATACAAAATACTACCAAAATTACTTGCATGGTTTCTCAGTGACTTAACTGTAATATAAACACGGGCTCTGATGACAAGAGGAAGTGATCTCTGAGGATCCACCAGTTCCCGTAACAATCTCCGCAGAAGAAAAGGAAGGTCTTGCATTCTCTGAGAACAGGAGAAAGCATCTCAAAGTTATAATAGTTAAAATGCTACTTAAAATGTGGAAGTCGTCATAAATGAATGAAAAAGAACTTTTGCAAATAGTATTCCAATGCCAATCAACCCCTTCATTACAAGAATTAAGAACAATTCAGGAACATTTAAAAGGAGTTTGTAGAAATGAACTACGAATTAACAAAAACCACATAAGTTAGCATAAAACATTCCAGCTTCTTAAAAAGCAATAATTACACCTGATTAGACTAGATGGAAGAAAGAGCAAGGAATTAATAGAGAAATATCAATGGTGGCAAGTAGATCCAAATAACTGACTAGTATCTTTTAGAGGTTGTCATGCTCTACGTAAGTCAAAATTTGAAATGCAACTATTTTATAGCCGAACAATAGTACCATAGATTATTTAAGTAGCAAATGCAAGATGAACATAAATTTCAGTAAAACTCACAAATCTCTTCTTTAAAAACCAGTACTTGTACATCAAATTACAATTCAGCAGCACAGTTCAGATATAGGTTTGGAACTTATAAATGAAGTTGAATCTCCCTGATCTTCAGATGGTTTGTGCTGAAAAATCATAGGCATCACCTCCAGATACTTTTTTGGGCAGTTGAAAAGAATCCAATTTCAGAGAACCAGAAAATAAAGTTATGCAGACAAATGAAGAGCTGCAAATTATCATAGGAAACGGGACAACTAACTGAAAAACTAAACAGTCATTTGGCAAGATCTGAGTAGGAACTTAATAATTGAGATGGAATGGCTAATGCAGAATGGTTTTTCTTGAAAGCAATCATGTGGTAGTTGGAACTTGAGAGAAAGGGGTTTCTTTTCAGAACCCCATTGATGGGTTAGTTGTCCAGCTTCTTCAAACTAACCATAAGTCTTTATGCTAGCTTAAACTGCGTTTATAAAGCTATGGAGAATGCAGAAACTGTTCAAACTCCGTCAAGTGTATGCCATGCCTCCTACACGTGTGATGCGTCCATTCACGAGTACAATGCTCAAGGCCAGCGGCCCTGCTATAGTTTTGTTTCTACAGTTTACACTTTCTTACATTACCATTTAAGTCGGAACAATAAATCCAATTCTCCGCTCTTTTTATCATATCAAGTCGTTCTACTGAAATTTAGCCTATAAATTTTTATCAATAAATAAACACTAACATTAAAAAAAAAAAAAAAAAAAAAAAGGGTGTGTGGCAATCAAACTGCCCCAATAGATATGAGAAATGTGCCATTTATAAGCCTAAATATCAATATCTACCAAAAATTCCCAACTTGAAAGAGGAGAATGAAAGACTAAAGTATCTGAAATGGGAATACTTGGTATGAAAAATAATAGTTTAGTACCTGGATAAGACCATTGGTGCGGCCCCCAAAAAGGCGATTGTAAGTTTCAAGCTGTTGCAGAGTGTTAGCAACAGAAGGGTTATGACGATCACTTACTGAAGCCTGAGTAGGAACCAACAAAGTAATCTGACGACGACATAAAGGGCATTTACATGGTTGAAATGTGGATCCATGTCGCCAAACAAGCAGTATGCAGTTACCTAATCAAATAATTATTAATTATAATACAAATGGTATAGAAGAAGATAAAGAAAGAGAGAGAGAGAGGGAAGGCACCGCAAAACCAGTGAGAGCAGTTGGCTTGACAAGGAACGTTGAAGTTTCCATGGCAAACCGAGCAAAAATCATTCTCTGCAGGTCCATCCATTCTTCTTCTTCTTCTTCACTCTTTCTTTCTATCACTGCCAATCAGATCTACCTTTCTTTCTTTTAGTTAAATCACACCGTTTCTCACAAAATTTCTTAACTAAAGGCATTACGGCAGGGATCTCTATAATAGTTTCCACAGTTTTGTGGGTCTAATGAATTTCCAGAGTACAGGGTTTGGGTGGATAAACCCAATCGTATTAAATTGGCCGAACAAATGCACCCACCCATAGTTTGCTACAAATACCCAAAAAGTTTGAAAACGTCAATTACC
Organism: Pistacia vera; assembly: GCF_008641045.1. Taxonomy (NCBI): domain Eukaryota; kingdom Viridiplantae; phylum Streptophyta; class Magnoliopsida; order Sapindales; family Anacardiaceae; genus Pistacia; species Pistacia vera. Next base: position 544,430 of record NW_022195823.1, on the reverse strand, counting down.
TACCTTCCGTCCAAATCTGTTAGTAAAGTTCGTTTAAAGAAGGATAATATGATAATTTTATATCCGACAAAAAAAAATATAACTTTCTGCATTGGTCACGTGTCCATTTTCTCTCTTTAATATTAATTTTATAAAAATCTTCCTTTCAATTTTAATTATTTTATTTTTATAATTAATTTTAATTAAAATTTCGTCTTCATCTTTTTCATCTCTCACCAAAACCAGTGTCACCAGAACCAGGACAACAACCAGCAAAAACGACCAAAGCCTCAAAAAAACCTCACTCAAATCACTAAAAGATTCAATGCAAAAAATCCCCGAGAACCATTCTCAAACACTGAAAAGAACCAAAACTAGTAAAGGCATAGAAGGGTTGGGGCAAAACCTCAAACAAGTGGTATTCCAAAACTTGGAAAATCAATCATCAATGCCAAAACCGATCAGAAATCCCCAAAAATCAAACAAAAACACAGAAAAAACACTCCCAATTAATCTCCAACCATCAATTTCCCATTAGAAACTCCGAAAAACACCAATCAATCCCAATTCAACAAATAACAAAAACCTAAGGAATTCAATCAACGGTGAGATGTGAGCAAATGGCGACGAGAAAAATGGGGGTTTTGGAGATGGCACACCGAAAAGACGATTGGGGGGGAGAGGAAAGGTTTTCAATGACCGGGCTTCCGGAAAATGGGTGGGGAAGTGGAACAGCTTTGCAAAAGACCCCCCTTTTTTTTGCCCTTTTATGAGAGAGATGAAGAAGATGAAGACGGGAAGAGAGAGGAGAGAGACTTTCGATCTAGCCAGCTTTTAGTCCATTTTCCGATGTCGGGTTCTTTGCTTGGTGATTGGATGAAAAAGAGGGAGAAGAAAAGAAAGATAAGGGAGAGAAAAAGAGAAAGAGAAGGGGAGAAGAAGAAGAAAGACAAGAGATTTTGAAGGATTTTTTTAATTTTTTATTAATGTAATTTTTTTGAACTTTTTTAATGCACAAACCCTAAGACATAAAAAGTCAAAATTACCCTAAAAAATGATAAAATATCGATAAAACCATTTTAGTTAACAGATTTACTAACGGATTTAGACAGAAAGTTGGTATTTATCATTTTAAAACTTTTTGGGTATCAATTTGTCTTTACAGAAAACTCTGGGTAGGTGTATGTTGTTCCCCTATTAAATTAATGAGAAGTGCTAGTCTTACAAAGATAAATACAAAGGAGGCATACAAAGATAATCTCCACCCTTGATCTTCATGATTTCTCTCTCTCTCTCTTTCTCTTTTTCCGTTTTTTCTTTGTTTTTTTCTTCACTTTATAGACTTCTTTGTATAAGTCTTTGTAAGAATAGACTTATTCTAAATTAATCTATACACACATTTCAATCATATTAATTAAATTAGCTAAGATTTGGGGTTTTACGGTAAACCCCCTTATTTGTATAGAGTTTTTAAAACCTCTAGTATTTTGATACTACCCTAATCGTTATTTCGTTAGTTTCTTGTTAAATTTAACTGATATTGAGGTAATATGGATATTTTTAAATTATAGAAAAGGTAATTTCGACTTTAATAGCTTTAAGAAATATTAAATTCTATCCAATCTAATTTTTTCCAATTCATTCCTATAATGCGAAGAAAAAAAGTAAATAAATAAACAAATAAAATCCACCGGCTACACTAAACCCACCCTAAACTCTCGAGAAGAAAGAAAGCATTGATCAAAGTCCAACCCCACGTTCTCCTGGTGTTTGGGCTAGACCAACTATCCAGTAGTTGTGGCCCAAGTGACCTCGTACTTAGCAAGATAGGATATCAACCGCCAAATTGTGTGAGCAAGAAATGAGTTTCTCATGTTCCTTCTTTCTCAATGCTACCTTAAAACTTGCTACTCCTCACCTCTGTCCCTTTTCTGCCAAGTCTATCTCCAAAAAACGACTCCGTTTCTCCTCCAATGCAACCTCCCTAGAGCTCCCGCTTCTTCCTTTCAACACCAACGAGGTGAACTCTTCTCTTTCTTCACGTATCTTCAATATTATTGAGCCTGATCAATTTTATTAATTACTATTGCATTTGCGACTATTTCTGATATTATCAAAACTAAATTTAGATAACTTCACTTTATTATGTTTGGTTTGTACATATAAAAGTTTATTTATTTATTTTTTCATTTTAAATTACTCTTAATGTTTAGTAAATAAATTTTACCTGTTTTAGGGGGGGGGAAAAAGTGCTTTATCAAAGCGCTTTTTTCTAGCACGATTGATTTCTACCTTTTCTTTTACTTGAAATTATTATTGTATAAAAGTATAAACTTGTTGTAATGTGAAACTGAATTCTTTATTTATTTATTTATGTTTATGGTTTCAGGTTCTTGTTCCATCGGAGAGTAAAATATTGCATCTATATGAGGCCAGATATCTAGCTTTGTTAGAGGAGGTACTGGATTTTTATATCATGTTTGATGTTTAGAATTAAGTACATTTTTTTAATTAAAAATTATGATAAAACTATGTACATATTTGATGATTAAATAATTTCGGAATATAATTTCTGTTGGCTTCACTCACGAATGTTTCTTGAAACTGAGCGAGGATATAAGATGCTATTTGCTTGATATATTACTGCTGTTTGGTCTCCCCTCACCCATTTGGTCCATCTTTTATGATTTGGATGGCCAAAGTGCATTTTTCAACTTCTTGCATGGATGTTTGCTCATGGCAGGGTTAACGCCTCTGAATATCTATGAGACATGCATGCATTTGCTTGTGGCATCGTAGGTGCAGCATCCTTGTGGTGTTAAAAACTCTCTTTTAAAGCAAAATGTAGATTATAATTTTTAACCACATTGATGTGGTATGTATAAGAGGCAGGGGAGGATGAATCAGTAATCATATTTTTCTTCATTGTTTTTAAGTTTTCACTTGTGCTTTTCAAGTTGCTAGGGCGATTTAGATCGTTTCATTCTCTAGTCATTAAGAAGCATTGAGGATTTGGTCAAGGAAGAAGTTTTGTGCTGTGCAAGTGTATGGTTATAGCTTTTTTTGGGTAATTTGGTTGATAGGAATCAAAAACCTATTTGAGGATACGGAAGTAGATAAGCAGTATTTCTGAGATAAAGTTTGATTTGGCACCACTTTGGGCTTCCAGTTCAAAGGAAATTAAGGAATTACTTTCTATTTCAATTATTTGGCTTGAAATGTTGTTTGCTTTGGGTAGTTGGATGTTCTCTTATTGTTTTACATATGTTTTATTACAAGTTATGGTCGACAGTTTGCTTATATTACTCTTTATCTTTTATTTTTATTTTAGCACTAGATTGTATTTTCTGCATTTCTATATTCATAAAGTCCGTATTTCTTTCCTGCCTTACTCCTTTACCTTTGTAAGGCTTGGTAGGGGTTGGACTTCTTTGTATTTTTGCACATTAAATACATTTTTATTCTCACTGGAAATTTTTTCTTAGTGTAATTTAATTATTCTCATAAAAACTTCTAATTACTGTTGAAACAGTAGTAACTAACAATAACTTTTTTTTTCCTCTCCATTTTATTGGCTGCAGTCTTTATTGAGGAAAAAGCTTTTTGTGCATGTTGTGCTGGATCCTATTGCTATTAGTGAGTCAGCAGCTGAAGCATCATTTGCTGCTCGATATGGTTGTTTGGTTCTAATAGAAAATGTAATTTTCCTAATTTGTGATAACTTTTAGACATTAAAAGATAGAGTGGTTTATAAAAAAACTTAGTTTCTGTACTTGCAGTTAGAACGCTTAGATGTTGGAGCTTTAGTCACTATAAGGGGAGTTGGTCGTGTCAAGATCATCAGTTTTGTTCAGGTGAATAAAATTTTGATTTGAGATTATAATTGCCCTTCTTTTGTTAACTTATTGCCATGCATTGTTAGACTCATTTCTGTTTTTTATTTATGTCTATCTAGAAATTTTTGCTTCATCTGTTGGCTGGCCAACTTACATTGGTTATTAATTAGTTACATAATCTTCCATTATCATGTTCTCGAATTTTCAACAGATGGCCTTTTTTTGTTTGGAATAGCATAACATCAAACTAATTGAATTTATTCTAGTCCAATTTAAGTCAGCCCGACAATATTAATAAAACCTTGAAGATGGAATAAGACTGTGTTGAAGGACCAAGTTTCAAGTTTTGATTACAAATTATTGGAAGAGTGTCTTCATGCTTCAAGCCTTGCATCCTCTTTGGCCATTTGCTGCAGGTCCAACCAAAAAGAAACAGACATCCATCTTGGTGTACATCCACTCTTAGACCTTCTAATGCTCATGGAGAGAGAGAGAGAGAGAGAGAGAGAGCCATCTTAATCTACAATCACTCTTGGACTCTCTTATGCTTAAGGAAATGAACACATTCATTATGACACGAGGTGAGTAAGTGAAGTTGATGACGACACAACCGCAATGCTAAAAAAAAATGCTATTTGATAACACTCAGCACAACCTTTAAGTAACTGGAAAATTATACTGATATATTGAAATGAAAATGATGGCCAAACAAGGTGGATACAAGGAATAACAATGACAGAAAAATGAAAGGGGTGACTAGCACTTCGAGGGGCTAGTGGCCTCCATGATGCCATTAACCAGCTATTCCCCCCCACACCCCACCCCCTCGTGCGTATATGCAACTGAAATCACACTCTCAACACTCCCTCTTCCTACGTGGAGATTCCATATTAACTAACTCTAATATGAATTTCCCTAACTGCCCATTCTAACTAAATTTCCCTAGTTGCCCTTTCCCTTCTTCTTCTTGTATAGCTCAGTTATAGGAGGCCTATCAAGTACCAAACCAACCCCCCCCCCCCCCCCCCCCCCCCCCAAAAAAAAAAACTTTTCTTTCGAGAGCCACCTTGTCATCAAGGCGAAAAAATCTGGGAACTATAGATTAATCACGTCATAAGCCTCCCAAGTGGCGTGGCTTCAAAGGGTGGGAGGTCCTGCCATTTAATCAGAACTTCCAAGGAGCCATCCAGCAACTGGCGAGTGGAGAGGACAGCTTCAGGGCGCACTTGAAGTTCCAAGTCTTCAGTCAGAAAAGAGGGAAGCTATTGGACAAGTACTGAAGAATGAAGACTCCGTTTAAGTTGGGAAACTTGAAACACCGCATGGATACGAGAAGTAGGGGGAAGGTCCAACCAATAAGCCACTTGTCCAACTCTGTCTAACACCTTAAAGGGGCCAGAGCGAGGGCTTAGCTTCTCATTGAGCTTCCTAGCTAAGGACCGAAACTGATACGGCTAAAGCTTCAAGTATACTAAATCCTCAGGTTGAAAAGAGACATCTCTGTAGTGTGAATCCGCAAATTGCTTCATCTGATCTTGAGCTACAGCCAAATTGTGTTTGAGCTCTTCCAATATGGCATTTCTGTCCCTAATATGTCAGTTGACATCTTCCACCGAGGAGGGACAATCAATGAGCTTTAAAAGAATGGGAGGATCCTTACCATATAGAGCCTTGAAGGGGGCCATTTTGTGGTACGTAGTGTTGTACCAAAACTCAACCCACGCTAACCATTTGGGTCACTGTTGGGGTTGGGAGCTGCAAAATAGCGGAGGTAGGCCTCTAAGCATCGGTTAACAACCTCCGTTTGCCCATCTGTGTGGGGATGATAGGCGGAGCTAAATTTAAGGGATGTTCCAGTTGATTTAAACAATTCTTGCTAGAATTGGCTCATGAATACCCTGTCGCGATTAGAGACAATAGATTGTAGGAAGCCATGAAGTTTGACCATCTCACTCATTAACACATTAGCGACATCTTTGGCGGTGTAAGGATGAGCTAACAAGAGGAAGTAAGAGTATTTCGTGAGTCGATTGACCACCACAAAAATAGTATCATAACCTTTGGCCCTAGGTAACCCACCTATGAAGTCCATTGAAAGATCATCAAACACTTGGGTTGGGATAGGAAGGGGTTGTAACAACCCTGCAGGTCCGAGGGAAGAGTGCTTGTTGACTTGGCAAGTGGCACATGCTTGAACAAATTTCTACACATCTTGTCTAATACCCTCCCAAAACACAACATTAGCTATTCTTTTATTAGTCCTAAAGAAGCTAGAGTGGCCACCACTAGGACTACAATGAAATTCCTCTAGTAACTTAGCAGTGAATGTTGAGTTTTTAGGGAGTACCAATCTATTCTTAAACAATAAACAAACTTTACGGAGTCGGTAGTGAGGACGATTATTGGGGTTGAAAAAGAGGTCTTGAAAAATGACTTGTAGCTTCGGATCAGCTTGCGCTTCAGCGGCTAACCCATCATAATCAGTGAACTGAACCTTGGTAATGGTAGTGAGTTCCCTTGTGTCCTCTCTACGGGATAAAGCATCATCCACTTTGTTAGAATTGCCCGAATAGTAGTGAATCTCAAATGAGTACCCCATGAGCTTTGAAATCCACTTGCGTTGTTCCGGCGTTTTAACCCTTTGATCCGTAAGAAATTGCAAGCTTCGCTGGTCCGTCTTGATGATAAATTTGCAGCCAATGAGACAATGACTCCATTTACGGACAGGAAAGACGATAGCCATAAGTTCCTGTTCATAGACTGACTTAAGCCGAGATTGAAGTGAGAAAGCCTTGCTGATGAAAGCAATAGGCCTAGCATTCTGAACTAAAACAACACCGATTCCAGCCCTTGAAGCGTTTGTCTGAATTTCAAATGGAAGCTCAAAATTGGGTATTGTCAAGACGGGAACAGTAGTCATGGCAGTCTTAAGATTGTCAAATGCCCATTGAGCTTCATTACTCTAACTAAAGGAATCCTTTTTCAATAATTGGATAAGTGGTTGAGCGATAGAACCATAGCCTTTAACAAATCGCTGATAATACCTCGTAAGCCCTAAAAGCCCTCTCAAACTTTTCACATTGTGCGGTACAGGCCAAGATATCATCGATTCGATTTTCTGCGGATCAACCTCTACCCCCTTGGCTGAGATTAAGTGACCCAAATATTCTAACTTATATTGAGCAAATAGGCATTTCTTTTTAGTGACCACCAATGCATTATCCTGTAGAATCTTGAAAGCTTGCTGCAAATGGTGAATGTGGGTAGTCATGTCGGGGCTGTAGATGAGAATTTCGTCAAAAAAAACTAAGATGAACTTTCGTCAAAAAAAACTAAGATGAACTTTCGTAATAATGGTCGAAAAATCGTGTTCATAAGGGCTTGGAAGGTGGATGGTGCATTTGTCAACCCAAAAGGCATCACCAAGAACTCATAATGGCCTTCATGGGTGCGAAAGGCTGTTTTTCGAATGTCCTTCTCTTTAACTCGAATTTGATGATACCCGGACTTTAAATCCAACTTGGAAAAGACTGTAGCCCCTGCTAGCTCATCCAGCAACTCTTCAATGGATGGAATAGGGAACTTGCAGAGTATGGTAATGCTATTTAAGGTCCTAAAGTCAACACAGAATCGTCAACTCTCATCCTTTTTCTTAACTAACAACACGGGGCTGGCGTAAGGGCTTGTGCTGGGTTGGATAATTCCCGCATCCATCATCTCCCCAACTAATCTCTCAATCTCATTCTTTTGGAGGTAAGGGTATTTGTATGGTCTAATGTTGGGTGGTTTGGCTCCAGGTTGAAGGGTGATGGCATGGTCTAGTTGTTTGCGGTGAGGGAGCCTAGTAGTTTGGTCAAAAACTTGGGCAAAATCATTCAACACCTCAGCCACCATAGGTTCCAATTTTCCTTCTTCCTGACTGTCTTTGACCTCTATTAAACTGCATTATACCAAGTATCCACCCCCTTCCATTTGTAGCATCCTGAGTAAAGTTTTCAAAGAAACTACTGTCTTAACAAGTGAAGGATCACCCTTGAGTATCACCCGTTTCCCTCCCTTATCAAACGCCATAGTTAACTTGCCCCGATTGGAACAAACATCTCCTAAGGTGCTTAACCAAGCAATCCCTAGGACCACATCGGCCTTACCCAATTGAAATGGAAAAAAGTCTTTTTGAACTTCCATCCCTTGCATTTCTAACTTCACATCCTGACAAATTCTTTCACCCTTGATTCTGAACCCATTACCCACCATGACCCCGAAAGACTTAGCCCCATCAATCGGAATTTCTAGTTTTTGCACCAAGGCATGTGAGATAAAATTGTGTGAGGCTTCGCTATCCACTAACACAACCACCTCCACACACCCAATTTGCCCCTGAAGCTTCATGGGTCAATCCGATGTAATGCCAACAATTGAGTTCATGGATAGAGATAGAGGATTACCTTCCGCGTTAGTTTTTGCCTCTGGCTCGCTCACGGGTTCTCCTCTATCAGTCTCATCGTCGTCGAGCAGCAATAAAATTTGGAGAGATCAACTCTTACATCGATGATTGGGACCAAATTTCTCATCACACCTAAAACAAAGTCCTCTTTCCCATTTATATTGCAAATCGGTCTCTATTAACTGCCAGAATCCATCATTTCGAGGTGGAGTTGTTGTTCCTTCCATCGGCCTTTCTCTCTTGTCCCACACATGATTACTCTTGTCTTGATTCAGTGGGTTTGCTTGCCGGGTTCCACCAATTTGGGCGACCCAGATCTAGAGAAGAAGAGACCCGATTGTAACTCTCGGGTTTGCCTGCTTGGGCTTTGGAAAACCTGGGCTTAGTTTTGTCCAAGACCCAATTCTTTTCTTCTATTCAGTGGGCCTGGTCAATGAGTTCAAATAAACTTTTGGATTTACTCAGCCTTAGTTCAACCCGTGACTCCTCTCTAAGGCCATTTGCAAAGATGCCCATTAGGAGATCTTCTCCTAACTCACGCAGAGGAGTTGAGAGCTCTTCAAAATGTTCGCGATATTCAGTCATGGTCCCAGTTTGCCTCAACGCCATTAGTGCTTCATAAGCAGACCCCTTGTACGATGGTCGAAATCGTTCAACTAGCACCAACTTCAAAGAGCTCCAAGAAGTTATTGGTGACCGGGATTCGACCCATTGATACCAGTTCAAGGGTCGACCCTCCATACACACCGCCACAGCTTCTACTTTCTCTTCTTCCTCATAACGATTGACCGTAAAGTACCGATCAGCTCTAAAGGTCCATCCAAAAGGGTCATCTTCGTTAAATATCGGCAGCTCCAGTTTGCGAATCCTCTTGTCCTCTTTTCCATTATCACCATTGTGATCTCGTTCAAGTTCTTTGTCTCGGCCAGAATTCTGATTCTCCGAAGACAAGGATGATTTCTCCTTTTCCCGGTATCGTTTCTCATCCCTTTCTACCCTTATACACATAAATTCGCGCATCTCCGTTAAATACTCTTTAACGCTACCCAAGTTAGTCTTCATCGTGTCCATGTCTTCCTTCACTGTTGTCATTTCCTTTTCAACGTTATCCATTCTGTTCTCCATCTTGGATTTTACTTTTCCCCAACCTAGCTCTGATACCAATTTGATGAGAACACAACTGCAATGCTCAATAAAAATGCTATTTGATAACACTCAGCACAACTTTTAAGTAACTGGAAAATTATACTGATATATTGAAATGAAAATGATGGCCAAACAAGCTGGATACAGGGAATAACAATGACAGAAAAATAAAAGGGGTGACTAGCACTTCGAGGCGCTAGTGGCCTCCAACAATAATTCTAGATTTCACAATGGCATTAACTAGCTATTCCTTCCCCAAAACAACCAACCCCCCCCCCC